>NC_060130.1:118690892-118990892 GCF_021461395.2 Schistocerca americana
TATACCCAACCGGTAACTGTGCCATCCAAGAAGAATGGCCAATCAATCCCCGGTAAGATAACCCACACCACACATTTACTCCTGGCAAATTCACGGCTTTGTCTACATGGACGTTCAGATTTTTGGTGGCCCAGTAGATGCAATTATGGTGATTTACTGTACCACTGAGTTTGAACTGTGCCTCATCAGACCACTCAATCATCTCTGCAAACTCTTCATCGTTGCGCACCACGTTAGTAAACCATTCGCAGTACTCCATTCTATGATCTGGATCGTCCTCGTTCATTGCGTGTAGCAATCGTGGGATGTAGCACTTACTTTTTGCTGTCTTCAAAATTCGCTGAACACTTGAGCGAATCACTCCAGTTTCACGAGCACACTGTCTCACAGACTTCTGTTGTGAGCGAGTGAATTGTTGTAACACACGACGGGAGTTAGCTGGACTTGTTACTGTTACAGGTCGCCCAGATCGTTGTTCGTGTACATCTTTAACAGAGTCTTCAGCTTCAAATTTGTCTTGAATGCAACAAATTGTTAAACATGTCGGTGGGTCTGTTTGATACTCATTTTGCCATTGCTGTTGAACCTCATTACTGTTTTCATACTTAAAATACGATTTCAAAACTGACTTCCTTTCATCGAATGTAAGCCTTGCGCCAGCCATGTTTACTCGAGTAACTAGGTGCAACTAAGAACAAAACACTGACTATCTGGCAACTGTCATCTGACAAAACAAAACAACGCAATACAATGCTTGTGTGGTGATTACCGGAACTACAACTATTACACTACCAAAGATGAGACAACTCCGTCAATTAGTTTGCCAGTTATGGACTTTTAAACAGTGAATACATTTTTTTTGGACCCCTCTGTATTAAAACCAATATAATATGGGTCTATAACTTGGCAAATCAGTTTTACTTCCTTTCTTTCACACTGATGTGACATGTGCAACTTTTGTGTCTTTAGGTATTGATCTTCCTTTGGTTGTATATGATTGATGAAAATGGAATTATTTTCCAAAGGAACATGATTGACATACAATCTGGACCAGAAGACTTGCCTTTATTAAGTGGCATAAGTTGCTTCACTACACTTAGGGTACCTAAGGTATCTACCTCCAGGTTACTCTTCTTGATTCAAATTATGAAACATTTACTGCATCTTCTTTGGTGAAAGAATTACAGAAAATCATGTTTTGTAATTCTGTGTTTAGTGACTTGGCTTTTAGTAACACTAAGAGGTTTATAATTGAAACAGTAAACAGCCAGAAGTACAGTTTAATAAGGTTTATTTGAATAAACCATGACTAATTTCGGACTTCCTACATGGTTGTTACATATTTCGTTGTTTTCTTGCTGGGACTTGTTTGTATTCATTATGGGTTTCCTGCACTAGGATAGACAAAGTTTTTTGTTCACTGTCTAGTAAAGTTTAGAAGTGATTTAGTTTTTATGACCTCTACCAAAGCATTTATGAAAAGGTTTGAAAGTCATTAAAACCTGCAATGTGATGAACATGCTGTATGATTCTTTGTGACAAAATCACCGTCTGTTTATGTTGTGAATTTTAAAATCAACATATTTGTGGACGTGCACTATGCGACTGCTGTTCAATTCACTGAAACCATACTCACGGCCAGTTGCTGTTTCCATTATAAACCTTACTTATAGTACTACAGCCACAATTCTCAAAATGTCAATTTTCAACAAAATAGTGTTTACTAGCACTGTTGTCCCTGATATGCAGTGAAGGTACTGATTGCATCTAGACACTAGTTTATTTTACATAGCATCAAAACCTCTTTGGCTTTTCTGTCACATTTTAAAAAAGAGTTTTTACTGTGGAAACTATTAAGAGTACCTTGCATTGAAGCTCAAACCAAGTTTTCAGCTTCTGTAAACAGCCCAAATTTTTCGTTTTTTTAAAATCTGGTAGGCTTTTTGCACTGCTGCTGCAACGTTGTCCTAACCTGTTGTGAGTACCATCTGTTTCATCTCATATTAATGTACTTGGTATAAACCTCTGAACTGCTGTTAACATTGTTTCTTTTGATCTGAGCCACCTTTTTTTCGATGCTTATATAGTTGGTATGAAAAGAGTGGAGATTGTTTCTTACAGGTGTGAAGTGAATTTTTATCTGCCTTTTTAAATAGATACATTTTAGCATTTATTTTAAATAGATGCAGATATTAGGTATTCACTCTTACTATAGCAAATTTGAAGTCACTACTTATTGTAGCCATCATGTTGCTAAAACTTCATGTGCTCCTGAACTAACTGATCAAAATAATTTTCACAGAAAGCATTTACTACAATTTTGGACAAAGTTTTATGCCTACCACAAAATCTGAACATTTATTTTCGTTATCATTTCGAGGATAGATTGACATTATGATCAACTATGAGTTGGGTACCTATTCATTAGGAGACTCCAGTTGCCCTTGATCCTTTCAGCAACTATCTCCTCTAAGTTAAAGGGAGAAGGGGGAGAACGGTGGGAGGAGGGGAAGGGAAAGGGGGAGAGAGAGGGGTGGGGGCGGCAGAGAGGGGGGGGGGGAGGGAGAGAGAGAGAGAGAGAGAGAGAGAGAGAGAGAGAGAGAGAACCAGTTATTAATGTACTTCTAATAGTAGCTCACAACAACATATACTTCAATTTCACTGAACGACAAACCACTTCTAACAGCAACAAACATACCACTACCAACTAAATTTCATCTATCACTTCTAAACACCGTTAGATCTTCTTAAGAACTTCAGTTGAAGTTATCTTCAGCTTTAGCCAGATTTCAGCCATACTTATTGGCACATATCTTGCAGGGCAGCCTTCATGTCAGGGGTTGGAAAATTGTTTCTGCTGCTGACATGTAGGCTGCCCTGCAAAATAGGTTGATCTGGCAGGCCAATAGTGTTCCCACACAACATTCCTGTCATGCATGGCAACCTATATGCCAGGGGCTGAAAAAAAAAACAGGTTTTTGTCTGTATCTTCTGTCCTATTGTAGCTAGGAGCTTACAAATCCCACAGCACTGATACTTGTGAGGCCTGCTTTCTTTTTACCAAAGCTGGTTGAAATCGATTCAGGGGTTAGGGAGCAGGTCCTGGACAATATAGGCATACACTCTGCTTTATATATGCCTCCTCCTCTCCCATCTCTGTATCCACCTCTTCCTCCCCCCATCTCTCAGTCCACCGCATCCTCCCACCTCTATCTGTCCATCTCCTTCTCCCCACTCTGTCTATCCACTCCTCCTCCTCATCTTTAGGTCCTCCTCCTCCTTCCTCTCTCTTGGAACATATTGTCCTACCTCTCCTCCTGTTCATATCCTAAACCACTCTCTCTGTCCATCACCTCCTCCCTCTCTTCCTTTTCCATCTGCCCCCTACCTCTCTACATCCCTGCCCCCTGCATCACTCCTTACTCCTTCTTCTCCCTGTCCATCTCCTCCTCCACATGTTCTCTCTCTCTCTCTCTCTCTCTCTCTCTCTCTCTCTCTCTCTCTCTCTGTCAGTCTCCTCCTGCCTCAATCTCTATCTCCTGTTGGCCCCCTATCAATCTACTCCAGCCTCTTCTTCCTGCATCTCTCCTCCCCAACCCACCCTTCTTATCTCTTCATTCCCCTCTCAGCTTTTTGCCTCTGTTGTGTAGGCTCTCCTGCATAGCAAGTCGGGAAGGCAGGTTGATATGACAATACAGTATGCCAATCTCACATGGTAGCCTGCAAGTCAAGAGGTTGGAAAAACATTTCTTGTCCCTGACATGCAGGATGGCTTGCAAAGTAGGGCAGTAATGCAACCAATTCTACCCCCATACAATCTGCCTGTTGCGCAAGGCAGCCTATATGGCAGGGGCCCGAAGAAATACATTTTTGACCACATCTCTGTTCCTATTGGAGCTAAAAGATTGATACTTGAGAGGCCTGCTGTTTCTGTGCCAAATTTTGTTGAAATCAATCAGGAGCTTTTGGAGGAGATCCTGGACATACATACATCCACTCTGATTTATATATATGATAGTCATAAAGAGACTGGAAAGATTGTACGAGTGTTTAGTATAAACTTGATATGTTGTGGCATTTCCGAGTTAATCAGCATTGAGGTTAACCAATCAGGTCATTGCATGCACAAATTTAAGCAGCCCACCAGATATAATTGGTGTCAGTTGTTCTTACAGCACAGATGAAAGCACATGAGACTGCCCAGCCTTTGGCTTGGCTTCAATCATCACAACCATCCCAAATCCAATTTTTGTACTGCTTTCTTGTTCAGTTTTAGGTTGTTTGTGGGCTGGGTTCTCTTCTGAAGATGAGAGATGTGGACAGCAGCAGAGGTGGATCCGTGTGAGGATAAAATACATCTTTACAGCTTCTTTAAAAGTTCACACTGTTTGGATTCCACCGTGTTACTGGTCAGAAGTGGCCATGGGCAAGCATGAGAAGGAACACAACAAGTCTTTAATTATTCCATCATATTAGTACAGTCAGTGAAGTGCATTTTCTTCTTCACATAATCTTCAGAATTGTAGTGGCTGGCAAGGTAACAGCCAGAGGTGCAGACACAATGGAGCATTAACACGGCGTACCAATTTCGAAATGGTGTGGACACTGCATGTGGCTCGGCTGCGGTGCAGAGCAGGCAATGAGTGATGTTGGCCAGTCTTGTGGAAGATCACATTGCTGCTCAGAACCTGACTGCAAACTGCTGCCTGGACTCTGGAGAGTAAGAGTGATCCTGAGACAGCGGCAGCTGGATTGTCGCTGGCTGCCCAGGCAAGGCAGATAGGCAAGGGTCTCTCCATCACTGCCCAGTGGAGGCAGTGTTACAATGGTGCAGGAGGACACAAACTGAGCATCCCCTTCCATGGGTTAAGAGGGGCAATGTTTTGTTGTCACTCAGAACCATCTGGAATAGGGCAATGGATGAGGCTGGCATAATCAGCAGTATGAATGAATGACATGGAAATAAGCCATGCCTGAGTGGCTTGAAGACTGGTACCAGGGCACTGACACCTGTAATGTTGTCACAGAAGTCTTGCTGCTGCTGCTGAGTGGTGCTGATCAGGCGTGGGCAATGGCCAGCTGTGGCTGATGTCCACGCCTTGTGGCCTGATGATACAGGAGCTGATCATGCTGCTTTCTGGATGTGGCCTCATTGCAGTCCTGGGCTACGACTTCCACTCCAAGTTCTCCTATAGCTTTAGCGCACAGACACACCCACCCACAAGCCCCAAATTATGCATGTACACACACACACACACACACACACACACACACACACACACACACCACTCCACAGCCCATGTAGTGTAATGGACTACCGGTCAATTAAGTCGATCCCAACATCTCTACACTCTATGAAACAAAACAAAGCATCCTCACGAAGTTGAAGAATCGGCTGAGACTCTGATTCAGACCTCCACTCAACTCTGTACCAAAGATTCACATTTGATCCTCTCAACAATGCTGCAGATTGTAAGCTCTGCCTTTATCTTGCAGGCAAGACTGGCTGTCTTTACCGCCACCTCCGATAGCTGCCAGAATGGAGAAAGAATTAGTCTGATCTGAAATGAAACACATCCTTGGTGCCACAAGCCACCACCTGCAGTTGGCTGCACCCTGTGCTCTTCATGTCATCCGGAAGGACCCATTCCACATCTTCTGTGATGCCACCCCCCCCCCCCCCCCCCCTCCAGAGGCACATAAAGTGCACACTCAGTTTTTATCACACTTGTCAGCCATATCCATAATGGGCTGCATCACTTGCCTAACAATGGAGCTCCCGACCAATAACAATTGCACCCTCTGTGAATACCTGGACCCAGCAGGCCGAAACAGGGCACACGATGACAGATGGCTCAGGATCATTATCAGCCATAGACAGTGACTGAAACCTGTTTGTCAGACAAATTGGGGTAGCACTTCAATCGTTTTCCTAACCTCAATGCAGGCAGCAGCTTCAGCAATCTCTGGACCAATTGAGGGTCCTGAATATAGCTTGGATCCCTACATACAGCCACCCCATAGTGATGCCCATTTGCACAATACTCAAGCTATTTTGTAAAATTGTTTACAGAATATGACAGTGTACATGTGTTGTGTTACGACAGTGAAAGAAACCTGTGACCACTGGAGGCAGTGCCACAAGTTCCTCAAAAAAATCTTAACACAACACACACAAATGTCATACTAACAAATGCAAATCCACCTGGTGATGAAGGTTTAAATTTTTGAAACGTGTTGTGGTGATAAATAAACAGTGACTGGTAAAAGTAAACTTGTTGTTACATTTAATAAAATATTTTCACATTTGGAGGAGAAAGATGGTGATCGAAATTTCGTGAGAAGATTCTGCCACAACAAAAAATGGCTTTGTTTTAATGATGTCCACCCCAGATCCTGTACCATTTCAGTGATACTCTCTCTCCTATTTCATGATAATACAAAATGTGCTACCTTTCTTTGAACTTTTTTGATGTACTCCATCAATCGTATCTGGTAAGGGTCCTAAACCACGCAGCAGTATTCTAAAAGAGGATGGTCAAGTGTAATGTAGGCAGTCTCCTTAGTAGATCTGTTACATTTCCTAAGTGTCCTGCCAGTAAAATGCAGTCTTTGGTTAGGCTTCCCCAAAACATTTTCTGTGTGTTCCTTCCAATTTAAGTTGTTCGTAATTGTAATTCCTAGTTATTTAGTTGAATTTACAGCCTTTAGATTTGACTGATTTATCGTGTAACCAAAGTTGAACGGATTCCTTTTAGCACTCATGTGAATGACCTCACACTTTTCGTTATTTAGGGTCAATTGGCAACTTTTGCACCATCCAGATATCTTTTCAAATCATTTTACAATTTCCAGAATGAAATTTTCACCCTGTAGCGAAGTGTGCACTGGTATGAAACTTCCTGGCAGATTAAAACTGTGTTAGAGCACTTGCTCGCAAAAGACAAAGGTCCTGAGTTTGAGTCTCGGTCCGGCACATAGTTTTAATCTGTCAGGAAGTTTCGATTTGCAATTTGTTTTGATGTTCCAACGACTTTATTAGTCGATAAATGGCAGCGTTATCTGCAAACAACCTAAGACGGCTCCTCAGATTGTCTCCAAAATTGTTTATATAGATAAGGAACAGCGACGGGCCTACAACACTACCTTGAGGAACACCAGAAATCACTTCTGTTTTACTCGATGACTTTCCGTCGGTTACTATGAACTGTGACCTCTCTGACAGGAACTCATGAATCCAGTCACATAACTGAGACAATAATCCATAAGCACGGAATTTCACTACAAGCCGCTTGTGTGGTATTGTGTCAAAAGCCTTCTGGAAATCCAGAAATATGGAATCAATGTGAAATCCCGTGTCAGTAGTACTCAATGCTTCATGTGAGTAAAAAGCTAGTTGTCTTTAACAAGAATGATGTTTTCTACATCCGTGTTGACTGTGTGTCAATACACGGTTTTCTTCGAGGTAATTCATAATGTTCAAACACAATATATGTTACAAAATCCTGCTGCATATTAGTGTTAATAATTTGGGCATGTAATTTGGTGGATTGCTCCTACTACCTTTCTTGAATATTGGTGTGACCTGTGCAACTTTCCAGTCTTTCGGTACGGATCTTTTGTCAAGCAAATGGTTGTATATGATTGTTAAGCATGGAGTTATTGCATCAGCATACTCTGAAAGGAACCTAACTGGTATACAGTGTGGACTAGAAGACTTGCTTTTATTAAGTGATTTAAGTTGCTTCACTACTCCAATAATTTACTTCGTCTTCTTTTGTGAAGACATTTCAGAAGGCTGTGTTTAGGAACTCTGCTTTGGCAGCACTGTCTTTGATAGTATCTCCATTGCTATCGCACAGAGAAGGCATTGATTGATTTAAAATGTTATTTTAATGCAGCAGACACTTATATGTGCTTTTGCACCTAACATCCTCTCATGTGCAGAGATATTTCAAGATTTTGTTTGAGTATCATTTTGGTTTGGAAGTCACATTTATATGTTTCCATCTCATGGATTTGAGGGTCATACCGATATCTGCGCAAACATGTCTACTATATTATTTACAATAGCTTAATCCAACTACTAAAACTCCACTTTTACATAACATTTTAAAATGAGATTGAACACACACACACACACACACACACACACACAACACACACACACACACACACACACACAATGGTTTTAAACGGCACAAATAAAACGTAACAACTTAGAGAAATAATAATACTCACAAACTCCTTCCAGAACTGCCGACTTATAAGCCTTTGAATTCGGCTGAAGTCTTCAACTTCTGAATGTCTTTCTTGATAGAAGTAACTTACTGATTCACCCAAATTGCTATGGGCTGTTACCATTTCATGAATATGATTCATAAAAATCTCTACATTTTTCATAAACAGTCGAATAGTTTTTTCCAGTAGATGGAATTGTGTTTCATATTCTTGAAAAATAGGATCTTTTGTCTGTGAAAAGAAAATTAATAATGTCAGGCATGGAACAAAGATGGGTGAAGTGAGAAAATTTACTGCAGCACAGAACATGAGGCAGTAAGCAAGAAGGCTAGTATGTACCAGATAAAGTTGTACATAAGTAACAAACTGTTTCAAAACCTTTTCAGGCTTCTGAGCTATTCTGTGTTCTCCTAGTCTCACCTTGAATATATGGCACAAATGTTGCTAAGAATCTATTATATTCAGATAAAGTTTATTTGTTACATTAAAAACCAATGTTGTTATCCCTGTCCTGGTCATCTAGCCAGTCTAACAATTATCTAAAATTTCTCTTTAAAATATATTCCTATATTGTTCAAGTATAATTCATTGTGATTTACTTGTCAAGTAAAATTATCACTTCAGCAGAGGTTGTTAGGTTGTTTGTTTCCCTGAAACATGAACTGTTGACAATATGCCCTTTGATTCACACCAGACTAGGCTAAATCATCATCAGCAAAGCTACTCTGCTAATTAAATCATGCCACAGGTTCACTGTACTTCTGAGATGGAGGGCTCTTGGAACCGTGGCTACAAAATGGAGCTCTCTTGTGTCGTGAGTCGCCACCATGCGCACACACTAAGTGGGTTAGTCTTCTTTACCTTTTCACTTCCCTTCTCCTCCAAGGTGGGTCTATGGGTCTGCAGGTACAAGAGTTACAACCCCCCCCCCCCCCCCCACCCGCCGACGGGCCTTAACATTGTAATAAGAAAATAAAGAGATACTGTTTCTTTTACTGAACATGTGTATGTTATTTGTAAGCCCAATCTGTTTTAAAATCCTGCCTATATCGCTTCCCAATAAGTGGGTAATTTACAAAACTAGTCAAGTTCAGTTGTCAATGTATACTGTAAACTTGACACTGAACATCCAAAGCTACTGAAAACCTACAGCCATTGTACAAGGAGTAATGAAAATGTTTTAATAGACGGGACTCCACATGAGAAGTCACAACCTCGTCCTGTGCTTGTTTAATCCTGCCGATAACTACACTGTTATCAAGTGACGTTGATCACTTAAGATCACATGATCATCCAATTTAAATAAAGAAGAGCAGTGAACAGTTAAGAAATACAATTTTTCAGAGGGACAGCCATTGAATTACTTTAAAGTTCAGAAGCTAGTATAGATGATGACCAGTGGGTGTCATACTGTAAGGCAGATAATTCTTTGGGGCTGCCTGTAACTGAAATCCATTCCACTGCCTGTACCTGAAATCCATTACACTCTGAAAAACTACATGGCAGCAAAGCTGCTACACCGCCTTACAGAAAAACAAAATCAGCACAGTGCATCATGATGTAAAGAAAAGTTTTAAAGTGTGACATCCTGGCATTTGATTAGGTCTATTAAAAGCCAAGGAAACTAGGTTTATTGCTATGAAATTCCTAAGAAGTTGTAAAACATACTGCAAATGTTTAAATGTCTGTGAACAAACCTGGGTGCAAAAGACCTCTATATTGTGTGCCCAGACAATCCTGTCAGCACCAAATATCCCAAGTGGTGTAGCTGGCAATTAGGTCCCTTGAGTCTGAGGGACCTGTGTGCCTGCTACACCCATGGGTATTTGGATCTTCCTACCTGAGTAATTGTTTTCCTGAACTCCAGAGAGGAGAACTTGCTTTCTAACATGTTCCTGCATCCGACCAGAATCCTGGGCTTAACTTCTGGTAACATACATCCCCCACCCATCTTTTATTATTATTATTATTATTATTATTATTATTTCTTTACTTTCTCAGACGTTAAGTCTGGTTAAAAATGGAAAGTGACGCAGACCTTCATCAAGCGTCACTTCCTTTTAACTGTACGGTATATGTTACACTGTACTTAGGAACTTTCGGGTTATTGAACACGTATCAATAATTACGGATTTCTGTAGTTGTATATATATGTTTGGATGTAGCTGTATTGCGTTGATGTACTGGTGGACATTGTGTGGTATGACTCCTGTAGTTGATAGTATAATCGGTATAATGTCAACTTTATCCTGATGCCACATGTCCTTGACTTCCTCAGCCAGTTGGATGTATTTTTCAATTTTTTCTCCTGTTTTCTTCTGTATATTTGTTGTATTGGGTATGGATATTTCGATTAGTTGTGTTAATTTCTTCTTTTTATTGGTGAGTATGATGTCAGGTTTGTTATGTGGTGTTGTTTTATCTGTTATAATGGTTCTGTTCCAGTATAATTTGTATTCATCATTCTCCAGTACATTTTGTGGTGCATACTTGTATGTGGGAACGTGTTGTTTTATTAGTTTATGTTTTATGGCAAGTTGTTGATGTATTATTTTTGCTACATTGTCATGTCTTCTGGGGTATTCTGTATTTGCTAGTATTGTACATCCACTTGTGATGTGATCTACTGTTTCTATTTGTTGTTTGCAAAGTCTGCATTTATCTGTTGTGGTATTGGGATCTTTAATAATATGCTTGCTGTAATATCTGGTGTTTATTGTTTGATCCTGTATTGCAGTCATGAATCCTTCCGTCTCACTGTATATATTGCCTTTTCTTAGCCATGTGTTGGATGCGTCTTGATCGATGTGTGGCTGTGTTAGATGATACGGGTGCTTGCCATGTAGTGTTTTCTTTTTCCAATTTACTTTCTTCGTATCTGTTGATGTTATGTGATCTAAAGGATTGTAGAAGTGGTTATGAAATTGCAGTGGTGTAGCCGATGTATTTATATGAGTGACTGCTTTGTGTATTTTGCTAGTTTCTGCTCGTTCTAGAAAGAATTTTCTTAAATTGTCTACCTGTCCATAATGTAGGTTTTTTATGTCGATGAATTCGCTTCCTCCTTCCTTTCTGCTTAATGTGAATCTTTCTGTTGCTGAATGCATGTGATTTATTCTATATTTGTGGCATTGTGATCGTGTAAGTGTATTGAGTGCTTCTAGGTCTGTGTTAGTCCATTTCACTACTCCAAATGAGTAGGTCAATATTGGTATAGCATAAGTATTTATAGCTTTTGTCTTGTTTCTTGCTGTCAATTCTGATTTCAGTGTTTTTGTTAGTCTTTGTCTATATTTTTCTTTTAGTTCTTCTTTAATATTTGTATTATCTATTCCTATTTTTTGTCTGTATCCTAGATATTTATAGGCATCTGTTTTTTCCATCGCTTCTATGGAGTCGCTGTGGTTATCCAATATGTAATCTTCTTGTTTAGTGTGTTTTCCCTTGACTATGCTATTTTTCTTACATTTGTCTGCTCTAAAAGCCATATTTATATCATTGCTGAATACTTCTGTTATCTTTAGTAATTGGTTGAGTTGTTGATTGGTTGCTGCTAGTAGTTTTAGATCATCCATGTATAGCAAATGTGTGATTTTGTGTGGGTATGTTCCAGTAATATTATATCCATAATTTGTATTATTTAGCATGTTTGATAGTGGGTTCAGAGCAAGACAGAACCAGAAAGGACTTAATGGGTCTCCTTGGTATATTCCACGCTTAATCTGTATTGGCTGTGATGTGATATTATCTGAATTTGTTTGGATATTAAGTGTGGTTTTCCAGTTTTTCATTACTATGTTTAGGAACTGTATCAATTTAGGATCTACTTTGTATATTTCCAATATCTGTAGTAACCATGAGTGGGGTACACTATCAAAAGCTTTTTGGTAATCAGTGTATGCGTAGTGTAGTGACCTTTGTTTAGTTTTAGCTTGATATGTCACCTCTGTATCTATTATCAGTTGCTCTTTACATCCTCGTGCTCCTTTGCAGCAGCCTTTTTGTTCTTCATTTATAATTTTGTTCTGTGTTGTATGTGTCATTAATTTCTGTGTAATGACTGAAGTTAATATTTTGTATATTGTTGGTAGGCATGTTATGGGGCGATATTTAGCTGGGTTTGCTGTGTCTGCTTGATCTTTAGGTTTCAGATAGGTTATTCCATGTGTAAGTGTATCAGGGAATGTGTATGGGTCTGCAATGTAACTGTTAAATAATTTAGTTAGATGTGAATGTGTTGAGGTGAACTTCTTTAGCCAGAAATTTGCTATTTTATCATTTCCAGGGGCTTTCCAATTGTGTGTAGAATTAATTGCTCAGGTGACTTCATGTTGCAAAATGATCACTTCAGGCATTTGTGGTATCATCTTGTATGAGTCTGTTCCTGCTTGTATCCACCGTGCATGTCTGTTATGTTGTACTGGGTTTGACCATATGTTGCTCCAGAAGTGTTCCATGTCTGTTATGTTTGGTGGATTGTCTATTTTAATGTGTGTGTTATCTATTGTCTGGTAAAATTTCTTTTGGTTTGTGTTGAATATTTGGTTTTGTTTCCTTCTATTTTCACTTTTTTTGTATCTTCTAAGTCGTTTGGCCAATGCTTGTAATTTCTGCTTCTTTTCATCTAATTGCTCTATTGCTTCTTGTTGTGAGATTTTACCTAACGTTTTTTGTTTTTTGTCTGATATTTCATTTCTTATAAATTGTGTTAGCTGTCCGATGTCTTTTCTCAGTTTTTCTATTCTGATCTGTAGCCTGTGTTGCCATGCTTGTTTTGTGGGTTTCTTCTGTGTGTTGCTTGGTTCTGATCTCTGCCTAGTGTGTATATTTAGTGTAGTGAGTGCTCCTATATAAACCAGTAGTTGTAACTCTTCCATAGTTGTGTTTGATTGTGTTGATAGTTTTTATTGTTGTTTCGACTTGTGGGTTATTTGGCGGTCTATGCAAGAATGGTCTAATGTCTGTATTTGTGTCTTTGTATTCTATATATGTCAGCTGAAATTTTTCTTCTATATCTAACATGTGTGTCACTTCGTGTTCTATTTGCGCTTGTTCTGGTGGCTGTCTTAAGATTTCGTTTTCCTCTGATTGTTTAATTGATGTGTGTTGTCCTTTGTTTGTTTGCTCTGGGATGTTTGAGTCCATTACTGTATTTTCTTCTTCTTCTGATTGCACATTATTTTGTTCCAGTATTTGTTGTACTTGTTTGATGTTTTCTAATTCTGACTGGGGTATCCTGTTATCATTATTATTATTATTATTTTATATATACAGGATGTATGTACATAAAGTCCAGGAATACTTTCAATTATTTATTGCACATGAACTAAACATTGTACAGATGTCATACATATTGCACTTTGAATAGAAACTCTGAAAGTTTTTTGCAAACATTCAATATGCGAACCATGAGTGACCCGGCAGATGTCAATATGGTAATTGAATTCTTGCCATACCCATCCCAGCATGACATGATCGACTGTGGCAGTCACTTCCCGTATTCTCTCCCGGAGCTCTGCTACATCACGTGGTAGATGTGGTACATACATGAGATCTTTGATGTGTCCCCACAGAAAAAAGTCCCACACAGTGAGGTCTGGTGATGGGGGAGGCCATTTCATGAAACAGCTGTCACTTTCTGTAGCACGGCTGATTCATCGATGTGGCAGCTCCGTGTTCAGGCACAAGCGAACTTCATGATGAAAATGGGGTGGAGTCCCATCCTGCTAAAAGATGAACGGAGAGTTCGATCGCATTTGAGGCATCAGCAATTGCTGCAACATGTCCAAGTAGGAATATCCAGTGACAGTGCTCTCGGCGAAGAAGAATGACGCCCATACAGTTTTCAATGTGACAAGGCACAAAAAACATTTACCTTTGGGGAATCGTGCTCAAATTCAATGCATTTGTGTGGATGCTTTGTACCCCAGATTCAACAATTATGCCTGTTCACTTTCCCATTAGTGTGAAAAGTGGCTTCGTCGCCAAAAATTAAGCGATCAACAATGCCACCACCATCCTCATTCAATTGTTGCAACTGCAAACAAAACTCAAGACACTTGTCTTTGTCATTGTCATTGAGCTTCTGCACTGGCCCAATTTGAATGGTTTCATTGACAGCTTCTGTTGCAGGACTTTCCACACAGTCATTGGAGCCATTTCGAGTTCACTGGATGCACGACACACCGATTTCTTTGGACTCCTTATGAATGTCTCTTATACGCGCTCCACACTCACTTCACTCACACTGGGACGTCTGCTTCTCTTTGCCGGGCCCAAGCAACCTGTCACAACAAATTTGTTGTGCCAGTGGTAAATGGCCTTCTTTGTTGGTGGTTTCTTACTGTACTTAGTTCCTTAGTTCTAAACATCCGCTGAACAGCTGTAGTGCACTTGTTTTTGTTGAATTCCAACACACAGAAAGCTCACTCCATACCTGAACTCGCCGTGTTTGTGATTAGGTCTGACTATTAGCAAAATTACTAAACTACGCTGTGGCGGTATACATAAAAAAAACTTTTAGGGTTTCTCTTCAAAATGACACATGTATGATATCTGCACAATGTTTGGTTCTTGTGCAATAAATAATTGAAAGTGTTCCCATACTTTATGTACACCCTGTATTATTTATTTACTCAGTTATTTTTAATAATTTTTTATCCCAATCACCCCCCCCCCCTCCCCCCCCCCTCTCTCTCTGTTTTCCTCCCCATCTCCTTTTCAGTTTTTAGTTTCACTCTTTGTTTCACTTCTTGCTTCTCTTCCTCTACCTCTTTTTATTTCTTACTCTGCCCCTATATCATCTTTGGACTGATGCTGGCTCAGTGCTTACCAATATACTCCCTTGTGGATCTTACTCTCTCAGACACCTCCTCCTTCCATCCTCACAACAGGTGGGTCCTTTTCATCTTGAGGTTGAGGATTTTACCCTCACCTTAATCTGCAATCTCTCTCTCTTTTCTCCCTGAATAGTTCTGAAGGCTTGGAATACTAACCTCCCACCCCCTTCAACGATACCTAAATATGCTTATCAATGGTACTGGAATTTCGCACACTGAAGGTAAGAACTGGAGAGCCACTCAGTCTCTCTGTAACTTTATAGTTACATTCAAGATATTTCATGACTTTCTACCCTGCCATCATACAGCCCACAAGTTGATCACTTCATGGTATTCACAAATGACACACGAGATAAGCATCTTCTCAAGAAGTTCATTAGCAGAAACATTTTCACAGCAACTTTCAGTCTAGGAAATAACCAATGGAAACCTTATTCCTCTAGCACCATTAGAGCTTTCGGTAAACTTCTGAGATATTCTGATAATAAATTAGCACTATCAACTGAATAAGTACACACATTTGAATAACATTATGCATGCATATTAGCACAAGAGAGACCAGCACATACGGCAAATAGGTGATATGACTGTGAATCATTTAAGTGCTGGTAGTACTAGACACGAATCTGTTTCTCACAGATGTCGAGTCGTGCACGACTTGTGATTCACATGGTGAATGTGATGACCTAGGTAATTGTACAGAAGCTGAATTGTTGCAAAATTAACTGAATTTGGGGATCATGGAAGTGCTTCAAGTATTGACCCTGCTATAAGAGACATTTTTGGACACTTCTGTTTGTATAGAAAGATTTCACTCTCAGGAGTGTCCCCTATTGGAAGAAATGGTCCCAAAAAACATTTGATGAACATTGCCTAGATTATAATTTTGCTCTTACTGCCTTGTGTTCCTCCAGCAATGCATGTAGGTGTTGGTTCTCCGACTGGGCACAGTGCTGTTAGCCCATATTATAAAGCAGTAAATGCTACTGCTGGAAAATGTGTAGTGTACAGACATAATCACTAGCATGGCAAATACACTGCCTGACAAAAAAGTGAAGCACCCAGAGTACATGATTGGATTCTATGGAACAGTGAGCTGGGACCACCACACCTACTTTCCTAGCAGTCATTAATTTTTTTCTGCTCATTTTCCACTTCAAATATAGTATTTTACGTACTGTGTATGTAACGTACATTTGAATCCTTCAGAACATTAATCAGATGGTGCTTCATGGAAATTCATTACTCAGACTACAATTATTTACATGCTGATTACAATTTAAAGTGAGCTGGTCAGTCATGTTGAACATATTGATGCATATCACCACAAATCTATGACCCCTGCCTTTACAGTTTTATGGTCCCAGATACACTAAACACTATGTCAGCCATCCTTGCATTTGTTCAATAATTGAAATAGGGTATGGTGCTGCAGTCCTCTACTGTAAATGAGTTTCTGAAAGCTAGGTTTAGAATTTCAGCGTTCTCCTTATCATCATCCGTTACATTACCCGTACTGTCAGCAAGCGAAGGTATTGAATTATTTGTAGCGTTCATAGATTTTACGTACAACAAACATTTTTTGGGGTTGTTTTTAGAATCTGCAGATAAAATATTGCTTTCAAATTTATTAAGAGAATCTCTCATTGACCTTTTGACAGGTGCTTTCATTTCGCATGATTTCTGTTTGTCAGCAGGGCAGTGACTACGTTTAAAACGACTTTGCAAAATTCTCTGCTTTCTCAGTAACTTCCTAATATGTTTGTTGAATCAAGGAGGATGCTTTCCCTCCCCTATATTCTCCAGAATGCGGTGGACAATACCTTTAAATTCCAACCAAAGATGCTCAGTACCTTTGTGTCCCGTAGTGAATACTTGGAGCTGACTATGAAGATATTCATTAATGACACTTTTATTTGCTTTCCCAAACAAGAAAACTGTACGCTTTTTTTTCTTTTTTTTTTCTTTTTTTTCCTTTCTTCTTCCACTGGCATAGAAGCCACAGTGACATTATGGTCACTAATAACTCCTTCTAGATTAACTTCCTCAAAAAGATCAGGTCTGTTTGTCACCAAGATATCTAATATATTGCCATCTTGAGTTGGTTTTCTAACCAATTGCTCAAGGTTGTATGTTGAGAGCGCTCCTAGAATAACTTCACACGAGTCTTTGCTTCTGCCCTTGTGATAAATGTGTAATTTTCCCAGTCAATGGACACCAGCTTAAACTCTCCACCTATAACTAATGGATAATTTGGATATTTATTTCCTATGTACTCAAGACTTTCCCTGAAACATTCTGCAACATTTGTTGCAGATGCTGGTGGTCTATAAAAACATCCTAACACAATGGACACTCCTCCTCTGATTGACAGCTTTATCCAGACTATTTCACAGTCCGGTCCAGTATTGATCTCAACTGCGTTTAAACAGCTTTTAACTGCAATGAACACACCACTTCCCATAGCATCAGTTCTATCCTTCCTAAACATGGTCCAATCTGAGTTCAAAATTACACTGCTATCTATGTCTGGTTTCCACCAGCTTTCGGTACCTAATACAATATTGGCATTACTACTGTTTATTTCGGAGAGCAACTCAGGGATCTTGCTACAGACACTTCGACAATTTACTAACATGAGATTAAGCATATTTAAATTCTTTGGAATGACCTGTTAAGGCGAACTAGCAATTTTTACAGTTGGCACACCCACATCATTGTCACGAACTGGTAATTTTTTCAGGCTAATGGTTTGTTTCCCGTGGGGAGGAACCTAATCTAAAAAAACCTATGTGCATGCCACAATTACTGTGCTACCCATGTAGCTGCTTCCTATGTGTAGTCCACCACTGATCTATCAAGGGGCATCCTACAACCCCATAGTGTAGGTTGAGGAATCTACAACCATTTTCGTCACAGTCGACATAGCCTCTGGTTTAGATTCTCCACTAGAATCCAAACCAGAGGACCCCGGTCCACCTTGGGTACGATGCTGGAAATCGTCAGCTTGGCTTCCACTCCTCGAGAGATGGAGGTTGTCTACGCCAATTTAGCCAGCTGTCGAAAGGACCCAAGGATTTCCTCGGAACCCTGACGATTGGCATTGTTGGTGCCAACATGTGCAACAATCTGCAGCTGGCTGCAACCTGCACACTCGATAGCCACCGGAAGAGCTTTTTCCACATCCTGGACAAGGCCCCCCAGCAAGCACACAGAGTGAACTTTGGACTTCCCCACCCTAGCCATTATGTTCCTGAGGGGCTCCATGACCTGCCTAACATTGGAGCTCCCAGTAACTAACAAATCCCTATCCCACATACCTGTCCCGAACTTGCTAAAGGAGTGGCCACTATCCTGGCAGAAGGTGCATTCTCAACCAGCTCAGCCTCAGCCCCACCCCCTGAACAGATTGCGCACTGAATCTATTAGCAAAGTGCTTGGGATTTGGCAGGAACCTGCGTCCCCCATGCAGCCTTTGCCTTGAGGCTCGAGACCTCGACATAGTCCGCCACCCAGACTGAGGTGAGAGTGGGCTGGACGGCTCAGTCGCACCTGAGGTCGGCTCAGTCGCACCTGATGTCGGCTCAGTGACAGAGCTGTGATATGCCCCCTGCACATCTAGTACAGCAGAGGCTGCCCCAGGCACCCCATACCCACCACACATCAAGATGGCACTCTGGAGCCTGTTGACTGTGGCCAACAAAGCTTACAGCTGTGTTTCGACTGTGTTTAACTCCTCCTTCAGCCGCACACAACAGACACAGTCCGTATCCATCTAGCTAATATGTGATTTACTATAAGAAACTTAAGGAAACCTACTGCCACACAAGGTTAATGACTACACTCTAGTTGGCAAAAAGGACACTCAACAATGAAAAACAATAAAAATGTATGTTGGAAGCTAGATCTGGCACTTATTTTCCTGCTAGGGGCTATCTAGTGAATGCTAAAGAAGATAAAAACAGTGACCTACAGTAATCTGCTAGAGGTTATCTAGTGAATATTATTAAAGAATTAAACAGTAACCTACAGTAAGCTACACCTACTGATTATCCCCCATATTTATAATATAAGCAAACATTTACGTACACGTGAAAATGACCTAATAAAACTATAAAAATCGCTATCTTCAATGTATCAAGTCTAAATGACACTAATAAATGTAAATACTGAGTATTGTACACTGACTTAATTGATAATCCCACATATTAACCCTTTTAGTGCCAAATACGATCTGATCGTGATCCAGATTTTCGGCGAAAAATGCCAGTAACGATCTGATCGTGATGCCTTTCTCATTCGCTAGGAAATACTAACAACTTTGCCTTCAAACGCGGAAAAAATGAATGAGAAAGGCATCACGATCAGATCGTTACTGGCATTTTTCGCCAAAAATCTGGATCACGATCAGATCGTATTTGGCACTAAAAGGGTTAAACGTCAGTTAAAAATGTAAACAAACGTTTGTGCAGTCTACATACACACTATGTGATCAAAAGTATTCAGACACCTGGCTGAAAATGACTTACAAGTTCATGGCACCCTCCTTTGGTAATGCTGGAATTCGATATGGTGTTGACCCACCCTTAGCCTTGATGACAGCTTCCACTCTCGTAGGCATACGTTCAGTCAGGTGCTGGAAGATTTCTTAGGGGATTGGCAGCCCATTCGTCACAGAGTGTTACTCCTCATATCACTGTGCGGGTATCCATCAGGTATGACTTCAGTTTATGGCTGGTAGTGACAGAGGGAGCTCTGATGCACTATAGTACATCAGGGACATCCAGCATCCTCAAGCAGGAGAGACATCAATGTCAGTCAGTGAGGCCTGGCATGGAGTCGACATTCCAAAACTTCCCAAACGTGTTCTATAGGATTCAGGTCAGGACTCTGTGCAGGCCAGTCCATTACAGGGATGTTATTGTCATGCAACCACTCCACCACAGGCTGTGCATTACGAACAGGTGCTTGGTCATGTTGAAAGATGCAATCGCCATCCTTGAATTGCTCTTCAGCAGTGGGAAGCAAGAAAGTGCTTAAAACATCAATGTAGTCCTGTGCTGTGATAGTGCCATGCAAAACAACAAGGGGTGCAGCGAGCCCCCTCCATGAAAAACACGACCACACCATAACACCACCACCTACGAATTTTACTGTTGGCACTACGCCCGCTGGCAGATGACGTTCACCGGGCATTCACCAGACCCACACCCTGCCATTGGATTGCCACATTGTGTACCATGATTCGTCACTCCACCCAACGTTTTTCCACTGTTCAATCATTCAATGTTTACACTCTTGAAACCAAGCGAAGCATTGTTTGGCATTTACTGGCGTGATGTGTGGCTTATGAGCAGCCACTCAACCATGAAATCCAAGTTTTCTCACCTCCCCCCTAACTGTCCTGGTACTCGCTGTGGATCCTGATGCAATTTGGAATTTCTGTGTGATGGTCTGAATAGATGTCTGCCTATTACACATTATGACCCTCTTCAACAGTCGGTGGTCTCTGTCAGTCAACAGACGAGGTCGGCCTGTACGCTTTTGTGCTGTATGAGTCCTTTTATGTTTCCACTTCACTATCACATCGGAAACAGTGGACCTAGGGATGTTTAGGAGTGCAGAAATCTCACATACTAACGTATGATACATCTACATCTACATTTATACTCCGCAAGCCACCCAACAGTGTGTGGCGGAGGGCACTTTACGTGCCACTGTCATTACCTCCCTTTCCTGTTCCAGTCGCGTATGGTTCGTGGGAAGAACGACTGTCTGAAAGCCTCCGTGCATGCTCTAATCTCTCTAATTTTACATTCGTGATCTCCTCGGGAGGTATAAGTAGGGGGAAGCAATATATTCGATACCTCATCCAGAAACGCACCCTCTCGAAACCTGGCGAGCAAGCTACACCGCGATGCAGAGCGCCTCTCTTGCAGAGTCTGCCACTTGAGTTTATTAAACATCTCCGTAATGCTATCACGGTTACCAAATAACCCTGTGACGAAACGCGCCGCTCTTCTTTGGATCTTCTCTATCTCCTCCGTCAAACCGATCTGGTACGGATCCCACACTGATGAGCAATACTCAAGTATAGGTCGAACGAGTGTTTTGTAAGCCACCTCCTTTGTTGATGGACTACATTTTCTAAGCACTCTCCCAATGAATCTTAACCTGGTACCCGCCTTACCAACAATTAATTTTATATGATCATTCCACTTCAAATCGTTCCGCATGCATACTCCCAGATATTTTACAGAAGTAACTGCTACCAGTGTTTGTTCCGCTATCATATAATCATACAATAAAGGATCCTTCTTTCTATGTATTCGCAATACATTACATTTGTCTATGTTAAGGGTCAGTTGCCACTCCCTGCACCAAGTGCCTATCCGCTGCAGATCTTCCTGCATTTCGCTACAATTTTCTAATGCTGCAACTTCTCTGTATACTACAGCATCATCCGCGAAAAGCCGCATGGAACTTCCGACACAATCTACTAGGTCATTTATATATATTGTGAAAAGCAATGGTCCCATAACACTCCCCTGTGGCACGCCAGAGGTTACTTTAACGTCTGTAGACGTCTCTCCATTGATAACAACATGCTGTGTTCTGTTTGCTAAAAACTCTTCAATCCAGCCACACAGCTGGTCTGATATTCCGTAGGCTCTTACTTTGTTTATCAGGCGACAGTGCGGAACTGTATCGAACGCCTTCCGGAAGTCAAGAAAAATAGCATCTACCTGGGAGCCTGTATCTAATATTTTCTGGGTCTCATGAACAAATAAAGCGAGTTGGGTCTCACACGATCGCTGTTTCCGGAATCCATGTTGATTCCTACATAGTAGATTCTGGGTTTCCAAAAATGACATGATACTCGAGCAAAAAACATGTTCTAAAATTCTACAACAGATCGACGTCAGAGATATAGGTCTATAGTTTTGCGCATCTGCTCGACGACCCTTCTTGAAGACTGGGACTATCTGTGCTCTTTTCCAATCATTTGGAACCGTCCGTTCCTCTAGAGACTTGCGGTACATGGCTGTTAGAAGGGGGGCAAGTTCTTTCGCATACTCTGTGTAGAATCGAATTGGTATCCCGTCAGGTCCAGTGGACTTTCCTCTATTGAGTGATTCCAGTTGCTTTTCTATTCCTTGGACACTTATTTTGATGTCAGCCATTTTTTCGTTTGTGCGAGGATTTAGAGAAGGAACTGCAGTGCGGTCTTCCTCTGTGAAACAGCTTTGGAAAAAGGTGTTTAGTATTTCAGCTTTACGCGTGTCATCCTCTGTTTCAATGCCATCATCATCCCGTAGTGTCTGGATATGCTGTTTCGAGCCACTTACTGATTTAACGTAAGACCAGAACTTCCTAGGATTTTCTGTCAAGTCGGTACATAGAATTTTACTTTCAAATTCACTGAACGCTTCACGCATAGCCCTCCTTACGCTAACTTTGACATCGTTTAGCTTCTGTTTGTCTGAGAGGTTTTGGCTGCGTTTAAACATGGTGTGGAGCTCTCTTTGCTTTCGCAGTAGTTTCCTAACTTTGTTGTTGTACCACGGTGGGTTTTTCCTGTCCCTCACAGTTTTACTCGGCACGTACCTGTCTAAAACGCATTTTACGATTGCCTTGAACTTTTTCCATAAACACTCAACATTGTCAGTGTCGGAACAGAAATTTTCATTTTGATCTGTTAGGTAGTCTGAAATCTGCCTTCTATTACTCTTGCTAAACAGATAAACCTTCCTCCCTTTTTTTTATATTCCTATTAACTTCCATATTCAGGGATGCTGCAACGGCCTTATGATCACTGATTCCCTGTTCTGTACATACAGAGTCGAAAAGTTCGGGTCTGTTTGTTATCAGTAGGTCCAAGATGTTATCTCCACGAGTCGGTTCTCTGTTTAATTGCTCGAGGTAATTTTCGGATAGTGCACTCAGTATAATGTCACTCGATGCTCTGTCCCTACCACCCGTCCTAAACATCTGAGTGTCCCAGTCTGTATCTGGTAAACTGAAATCTCCACCTCAGACTATAACATGCTGAGAAAATTTATGTGAAATGTATTCCAAATTTTCTCTCAGTTGCTCTGCCACTAATGCTGCTGAGTCGGGAGGTCAGTAAAAGGAGCCAATTATTAACCTAGTTCGGTTGTTGAGTGTAACCTCCACCCATAATAATTCACAGGAACTATCCACTTCTACTTCACTACAGGATAAACTACTACTAACAGCGACGAACACTCCACCACCGGTTGCATGCAATCTATCCTTTCTAAACACCGTCTGTACCTTTGTAAAAATTTCGGCGGAATTTATCTCTGGCTTAAGCCAGCTTTCTGTACCTATAACGATTTCAGCATCGGTGCTTTCTATCAGCGCTTGAAGTTCTGGTACTTTACCAACGCAGCTTCGACAGTTGACAATTACAATACCGATTGCTGCTTGGTCCCCGTATGTCCTGACTTTGCCCCGCACCCGTTGAGGCTGTTGCCCTTTCTGTACTTGCCCAAGGCCACCTAACCTAAAAAACCGCCCAGCCCACGCCACACAACCCCTGCTACCCGTGTAGCCGCTTGTTGCGTGTAGTGGACTCCTGACCTATCCAGCGGAACCCGAAACCCCACCACCCTATGGCGCAAGTCGAGGAATCTGCAGCCCACACGGTCGCAGAACCGTCTCAGCCTCTGATTCAGACCCTCCACTTGGCTCTGTACCAAAGGTCCGCAGTCAGCCCTGTCGACGATGCTGCAGATGGTGAGCTCAGTTTTCATCCCACTAGCGAGACTGGCAGTCTTCACCAAATCAGATAGCCGCCGGAAGCCAGAGAGGATTTCCTCCGATCCATATCGACACACATCATTGGTGCCGACATGAGCGACCACCTGCAGATGGGTGCACCCTGTACCCTTCATGGCATCTGGAAGGACCCTTTCCACATCTGGAATGACTCCCCCCAGTATGCACATGGAGTGCACATTGGTTTTCTTCCCCTCTCTTGCTGCCATTTCCCTAAGGGGCCCCATTACGCGCCTGACGTTGGAGCTCCCAACTACCAGTAAGCCCACCCTCTGCGACTGCCCGGATCTTGCAGACTGAGGGGCAACCTCTGGAACAGGACAAGCAGCCATGTCAAGCCGAAGATCAGTATCAGCCTGAGACAGAGCCTGAAACCGGTTCGTCAGACAAACTGGAGAGGCTTTCCGTTCAGCCCTCCGGAATGTCTTTCGCCCCCTGCCACACCTTGAGACGACCTTCCACTCTACCACAGGTGAGGGATCAGCCTCAATGTGGGCAGTATCCCGGGCAACCACAGTCGTAGTCCGATCAGGGGATGCGTGGGACGAGCTGGCCGTCCTCGACAAACCGCCATCCGGACCCCCACAGTGATGCCCACTGGCAACAGCCTCAAGCTGTGTGACCGAAGCCAACACTGCCTGAAGCTGGGAGCGAAGGGATGCCAACTCAGACTGCATCCGAACACAGCAGTTGCAGTCCCTACCCATGCTAAAAACTGTTTTGCAAAGAGACATCCAGTCACCTGACCATGTTCGAAGTACATGAGTTCCACGGAGTGCCCCATTCTGCTCTCTCATGATGTCTAATGACTACTGAGGTCACTGATATGGAGTACATGGCAGTAGGTGGCAGCACAATGCACCCTATACGAAAAACTTATGTTTTGGGGTGTGTCCGGATGGTTTTGATCACATAGTGTAAATGTGACTCACTCAGTCTGTTAATTGAAAACAGTGACTTGTATTATATTTCAGGAATACTCATTGTAAATATTATAATTGATCACATCTGACCACCACATGGGAGCATCACCGTATTTTCCACCAAGTACATCGTAATCCATTCACATCTCTGCCTGCTATTTGAGAACAAGTAATAGATCCCTTGCAACATTGTGTCAGCCTGCACCACTGGTTGGAGACTAGTAGCAGCTGGACTTGGGAATTATCACTTGTGCATACGCTGCTGTTAACACCATATCGCAAATGGCTGCATCCGTAGTGGTTCCGTGACTGAGAAGCTGGGACTGCCAATGAATGGCATCACATCGTGTTTAGTGATGAACCCGAGCTCTGCACTACCCCAGATCACCAGCACTGGCGAGCATGGTGGCGATATGGGGAGAGGTCCCTTGCTTCCAATGTTTTGAAGGGGCACATAGGTGTTACTCCTCATATCACTGTGCAGGTATCCATCATGTATGACTTCAGTTTATGGCTGGTAGTGACTGAGGGAGCTCTGATCCACAATAGTACATCAGGGACATCCAGCATCCTCAAGCATTACCTCTCAAACCACAGAATTGTGGTGTCATTTTTCAACAGGAAACATGTCTCTATGAACTGTCTGCATGATGTTGAGGTACTCCCACAGCTTGAAAGATCCCCAGATCTATCCCTGAAAGAACATATGTAGTACCAGTTTGGACATCAACTCCACCTCAGTGCCTGTATCCACGATATAAAGGAACAATTACAATTGTGAGCCAGCTTTCCTTGGAAGAGGATAGAATAGCTTTATGACACCCTTGCTAAAAAAATCTGTGCAATCATCCAGACCAAAGAGGGTGTAGCCTCACACTAACAAATGCGCCAAGTTCTTTGTAAATTTGACTCAGAATCATAAGCACTGAAATATGACATCACACATCCCCTCAACCCTTGAAGTTTGATTTTGTTTTCTCTCCCCTTCTAGGTGATTCACTTTCTTTGTCAGGCAGTGTATGTAGTTAACTTCTTCCAGCATTAATAGCCTCATCTAGACAAAAGTACTTTGGAGAGGAATGTAGAAACATTTCTTACCGCAGAGCTGAGTCCTAAGCTTGATGTAAACATTGCTCCCAATCGTGAAGACTTCTTTGCTACTGAATGTAAAGATAATCTGGCCATCTTTTGTGATATGGTAGAATTGCCATCTTCCAGATATTTCAGCACTAATGGAATTTGAAACGTACATAATGAAAAGTTAAAAAGGAACAACTGATCTATATTATGTTATCAATGACAGACTGTAAGAGCAAAGAGATGTGCCTTTATTCATCTCATTATTGAAAAACCAAGATAATCACTTTTGACACATTCTTCACATTTTATCAATGTTCACCTTCAATTCAATCTCCCATTTGTTTTTCAAATTGCAATATATGTTTCACATCTCTTTGCTCAATTTTAATTTAGAAGTCATGAAAATAATTTTACCGCTAAAATACAAAATTTCTGAAATAAAGTATCTTTGTAGCTACGTTACAAATCATGTCAAATTTTTTAATGAATTTTGTACTAGAGAAATGAAGTAAAGCAGTTCCTAAGCATAAAGGTAAGCTACTGCATAGAACTGCTGAAATCATCAGCAAAGAAAGAATGGCAAATTTCATAAAGAATCATAAGATCCTAAGTTCTGTGCAACAAATTTTCATATGGGGTTACATCAATAGAGATTGTCCACTAATTTCAAGGCACCAAAGTATGATATTTGATAATGTTTGGTATTAATAGTGCTACTTTTTTATTATATATATGGCATTATACCATGACCAAGTAATGTGGCTGCCTGAGAGGGCAATGATGCACTGAGGAACTACTTGAAATGCTGTATAATGTGAGCAACTTTGTTCCTTATTCTTTTGTAATTCTTCTCTTGGGACAGGAATACAACAGGCTGTAAAAGGAGGGATACGAAAAAAAGCTATCAAGCAGATATGACTTAAATTTGTGTTTACAGTTAATTTTGTTAGCTATTTAATTCCTCACAACACTGTGGAGGAGGTCAAAGATTTTTATGGCTGAATAGCTATCTCGCTTCCTTTGTTCCAGACTAAAACTGAATGATGGTTAGTGTAAATCATTTCTCCTTCTGCAACTTGGGTTTTGTCTAGAAAGTTAAATTGACTGTTATATGTATTTTTGTTACACATTGTGCAAATCATGAATTTTTGCACATTTTCATAAACATAGGCTGTAATATTTAAGTAGTTGTAAATGGGTACAATTTGTCCTTATATCAGTTTTCTTTCACTTTTCATGTATAAATATTCCAACATAAATATTAAGGCAATGAGTGATCAGATGATGAAAATGAGTGAATCATCCATTACATATATTTATTTATTATTGTGAGGTGACACAACTTTACCAATATCTTTCCTCCTCTTGTATTCATTGATGTATGTTGCCACATCTGTTATTGTTCTTACAGCATCCAGGAGAGCAGGTTTGTCCTTGTGATCATCCTCTGTGCACTGGAAATAACTTACAAATGCCAGAATTACACTACACAGATCTCACTTCAGAAAGCAAAATAATATATATAAAAATTTCATGAACTGGCAAAAAGTTTGATTAGATGGCATTATATAATATTAACCAACATTTAAAATAACAATATTACCATGTTTTGAATTACAGTAGATTTTGCATTTCTCTTATTATAGTTTCATGATTTGGTGAATTAATTACTTAAACATCAGGAAAGAACTCCTTTTTACATTTGCACTGAATCTTAGTGGATGCAGGGGGTGTGGGAAAGAGGGGGGGGGGGGGGGGGGGAGGGGGGGAGGAGTGTCCTTTTGAAGTCTAAGCATGAGCTGCTCTCCACCTCTCTGCACACAGATTGTAAATAAGTCCATTATGAATACAATTATCTATTCATCTTTTCACCCATTTGAGAAGCTGGAGCATCTCATCTTTTACACTATTCTAAAAATTAATGGCCAGTGAAAGTTGTATTGTGGAATATTATCACCCTCAGTACTAACATAACTTAAGCCTGTAAGTATTATTATTTTTGCTGCTGCTCACAAATGCTACAAATGAGATGTAACATATTGTCACTAGAAAAATTAATGAAAATGCACTGAACGTTTATGATAAGCTAAGTAAACACTGCTAAACTTGAATATATGAAAATTTATGAATATCACTAAAAACAATTAACAACTGTGTCAGTATTTTATTAAAATAAGAAATTTGTAAAATCTCCACATTATTATGAAAAATCATGTTGTCAACTTTTGAAGATAAGTTTCAAAATAACCATATTACCTTTATAAGTTCATTGAGAATAAGAGGATACTTCAATATCCTCTGAACAGGTTTGATCAGAATTGATCCCATATCAAAACATGCAATTTGGTATCGTAGTGTCTCCAAGCCTTTGTTAAAGATCTTCTGTATACCTTCATCTGATTCATACTGTAAATATGAACAAGAATTTCAAATTAACAAAGGAATACTGAACAATAATTATAAACTGAAACTAAATGAATCACATAAAGAATAGATTGTGACTGCAGTAACAACTGATCAAGAAGAACTTCATGTTATCTTTTTTATGCACAATATCTGTGACACCCTTGGATCTTATCACAATTGCAAAACTGCAGATTTTCATGGCCATTGTCATTGAAGGTAGGATCTTCTAGGTTGTTAGGCTGCATCTAGGCACTCTTCAATTTTTTCTACATGACTGACACTTGGACCCCTCTGCTGTGATCTTCTTCAGGATCTTCTGGTGCTTATGTTTAACTAAACCCTGTCAAAAAATAGTGTCCTGTTCACTTATAGAAAGGAGTTTTCCCACACTTATTCTGAAGAAGTGGAGTTATTGGGTAAAATTCTTCCAGCTACTATTGGTGAGCTATCGTCGCCGGAAAGAAAGTGAAACAATCAGAGCAAGAGAGGAGACATGTTTATCAAAGTATTATTATCGTGCTGCAGAGGCAGCTTCCTGTTTGTTTGTGCTCATCATGATGGTGGTGGTGTATTTACTTCTTTCATGGCAGGAAGCTATGAAGCTGGAAGCCTATGGCTGCCTTCTCTACTGAAGTTACCTTTTTCCTAGGAAATATCAACTGCTTCTCAGACTTTCTTTCAATAAATGTTGGTTTTCTTGGCCAGCACACACAAGTTGTTGACATCAATGTCTTGCCCACAGTTCACAATGTTCTGCTTCTGCAGATTTCATACTTCCAACGGCAGGTGAGGTGGTTGTTATGTCCTTCCCATTTTACCTATACATACTACGTCACAGCGACACATGGCTTCATAGACTACCACAGTGCGGTGGTAATCAGATGCAGTCACTTTGTTTCAGAAAAAGTCTTTTATTTTGTTCTGATTGAAAAATGTTGTCTGTATGCCATTTTTCCATAGAATTTTGCTGATGCACTCAGTAACTCTAGAAACTAATGGTTGCCTAACAGACAATGGAAAATCCAGGATGGAATGTAACAATACGAGAGAAGGAAAGTTGCTACTCACCATATAGCAGAGATGTTGAGTCACAATACGCACAATAAAAATATTCACAAAATCATAGCTTTCTGCCATTAAGGCCTTTGTCAGCACTAGACGTGCGCGCGCGCGCACACACACACACACACACACACACACACACACACACACACACACACACAGGTGCATGTGCAAATGGCCGAAAGCTATGATTGTGTGAATATTTTTATTGTGCCTATTGCGACTCAACATCTCCACTATATGGTGAGTAGCAACTTTCCTTCTCTTGTATTGTTAGGTTCCATAACAGTGTGAGATGATGATTCCTTGTCCTCCTTTTTAGCATAACTAATAATATTTTGTTTGAAAATCTATGAATAAGCCACATAGTCTTGTCTTCTTTATGGAATCCATCTCTGATTCCAAGCCATTCACCAATGTGAAAGGCACATGAAGACAGTGTGTTGAGCACTGCTCGCTTCTGGGATGGGTGGTGGTGCACAAGGGAATTTAGATACCCATTTGTGTTTGTAGACTTTCTATACAAAAGTGTTGTCAGATGTCCAATGAAAATGGCCTGCCAGTAGTTACTGGAAGAGTTTTACCGAATAACCTCACTTCTTTAGAATATATGGGGGAAAGCTCCCGTTTATACGTGTACATGTCATTGGTTTTTGACAGCACTCAGCTAAACATGAACATCAGAAAATCTCAGAAGAGTGTTCAAAACTTTAATTGTGTAGACATAATTGAAGAGGAACATGACACGACGTAACAACCTAGAGATTTTACTTTCAATGTTGTCTGTCTGCCTATTTTGATGCCCAATATATGGTCCTCCTTTACATTATTGGCACTACTGAATTTATCATGTAACACATTCATAAGTAGGAATCAGCCGAATTTCAAGGATTTTTTTTTTTTTTTTTCTGCAACTGCAGGAGGTTTCAACATATAGTATGTCACTATATTTCCAAATAAAGTGTTCACAATAAATCAACAATTTTTTGCCTGTTTTACTTAAAGGAGTGAACCCCATGTTAATTATTCAGTATGCAACAATTATTTGCAATGAAACATTAACTTTTCTTAGTAGTGATAAGGTAACATCCTCTTCTCTTATGTGAAAACACAGTTTTCACTATACAATTGTTTCAAAAAGGTAAAATGTTTGCCTTGTATTTTAATGCCATACTTAGGCTACAAACACAAGTACACAATGACTGAATGTCTCAGTATTTACAATCTGTCCTGATAACAACTCAAAGTCCTCATTTCCCTTCACAAGCAATCAGCTTGCACAATCTAATTTGGATACTACAGTGCTGATGTCATTCAATTAAGACACTGTGAAAGAGACCACAAAGAGACATGGCTTCCAAAATACACATCCATTTGTCTCTGCTTTTCTGCTTTCAACCTTTTATGCAAACCAAACAGATAATGTAATTATTTTAAAAGTTGTATATTACGAATGCTGAAATGTTTGTGCTTCAAAGCAGTTAAAACTAGCAAACAACTCTACGATTGTATAAAATTATTCTTTTCCGTTTTCACATGTAACAAATGCATGGCTGCCAACTTTCAGACCAGTCTGTTGGCAATCACATGGCAAACATGGAAGCAGGTTTCGGGAGGGGGCTTTTCCAGAAATTTTAGAAGTTAGAAGCTTGAGTTGGGCCTTTAAATTCTATAGTTCAGACACTCTGCAATTGAAAAAAAAGTCAGGTTAAAAGTGGAAAATCACCAAACTGGTATCTTGAAAAATTGAAGTTCTACTGTGTTTTTTTCATATCCACTCAGGACATCAGAAAATGGCTCATTCAACTTTACTAATATTTAAGAAGTCATCATCTAATGGAAATTTTTCTCTCATGTAACTACATGAGTTGACAAAAAACTTCTGATATCTTCATAAAATTTTATAGCAAAAGATTTTTCAAACCTCACATGATGAATGTAGCTTCTAACGTCGACACCAATGACAATATCTTCATCTCCTTTGTGTGAGTGTGTATGTGCATTTCAGTTCTTGCAGACAGCCGGTTTGATAAATCTTACAATCACTTCTGTAAATAAGGTATTTAGGATGCTACGAAATTTATGAATTACTGGCTCTTGTTTCTGAAGGAATACATCTGCTTTGGTAAGTAACAAAAGCGTATTATGCAAAAAAGAAGATATAGATTCACAACTGGATCATTCATAATAGAGTGTATTCAACTTAACTGAGGATTGTTTATATTTTTTGAAGCTTCATCACTGAAAGATTTTACCTAAGGTTGCCACTGTTCAATTATTCTTTGTATTGATTGGAGCAAAGAGAGCCATCTTGTGCAGATGTACTCCAGTACTTTATGAGGTTTAGGGACATATATATTTTGACAAAGCTTAAAAGTAGACTGTCTGTTTCAACTTTTAGGAGAATGTAATGAAGATCGATTACAAAATCTTCAGTACCAAAATATTTGAGGCTTTTCACACCTCTTTGTTCAGCTAAATGAAGCAAGTGGCAGAAATAAGTTTGTATTCTTATGTGCAGTTGAACTTTCTTTTTAAAAAAGCAGCAACTCCTTTTATATGACCCTCAGTGTATTTGCATCATCACATGCAAATGAAATGCAGTTTTTCCAGGGAATTCCTTTTCTTAGAAGCTCTTCACTCAACAGATTGCAAATATTACCTGGTTACAAAAGCCACAACAGCTGACAGATGAATGCCTTGAAGCTTGTGACGTAGCCTGGTATGAAAGCAGTTTCATTCCTACCCTTTAACCTGACACAGGGAAGAAAAATTTTTTGGTGTCACCTATCTCAGTAAGTTGTGGTGACAAAATTATTCATAGATAGGCTTCCTACGTACTCATGAAGGAAACCTTTACAACATTTTAATAGTAGTAGTAGTAGTAGTAGTAGTACATGATTAGCAAAATGTACACAGCACCTTTTCCAACTTTTTTTTAAAAACATCAAATTGTAAAACGTTTGTTTCCATAATTTTTAGTAACATCCCATAATTCTCTAAGTAGGGTGATAAATCCATAACAATAATGGACAATCTGTAATAATTGACAGCCATGCAAATGGCAAGACATAACCACCACTTTATGTAACTTCACATATGCTTCTTTGAAAATGTAATTTAGAGGTAGAAATGTCTTCCATGGATTTCATTGTGAGGCATGATTTTTTTTTTTTTTTTTTTTTTTTTTACTGATCAATAATACATCCAAAAAGCCTTAAATGATTACCACAAATGGCATTAGCATTAGTAGTCATAACTTTAAACTGGATTCCCCATGCCCATAAAATGCTTGAAGGAAGTACCTGTAGGGTAACTGATGGAAGTATTTGGATTCCCCATGCCCATAAAATGCTTGAAGGGAGTACCTGTAGGGTAACTGATGGAAGTATTTTCGACAGACAGAGGATGACAAACTAAAGGCCAAAATACCAAATGTCTTTTTCCAAAGCTATTTCACAGAGGAAGACTGCACTGTAGTTCCTTCTCTAGATTGTCACACAGATGACAAAATGGTAGATATTGAAATAGATGACAGAATAGAAAAACAATTAAAATCGCTCAAAAGAGGAAAGGCTGCTGGAGCTGATGGGATACCAGTTCGATTTTACACAGAGTACGCGAAGGAACTTGCCCCCCCTTCTTGCAGCGGTGTACCGTAGGTCTCTAGAAGAGCGTAGCATTCCAAAGGATTGGAAAAGGCCACAGGTCATCCCAGTTTTCAAGAAGGAACGTCGAACAGATGTGCAGAACTATAGGCCAATATCTCAAACGTTGAACAGTTGTAGAATTTTGGAACACGTATTATGTTCAAGTATAATGACTTTTCTGGAGACTAGAAATCTACTCTGCAGGAATCAGCATGGGTTTTGAAAAAGACGATCGTGTGAAACCCAGCTCGCGCTATTCGTCCACGTGACTCAGAGGGCCATAGACACGGGTTCCCAGGTAGATGCCGTGTTTCTTGACTTCCTCAAGGTGTTCAATACAGTTCCCCACAGTCATTTAATGAACAAAGTAAGAGCATATGGACTATCAGACAAACTGTGTGATTGGATTGAAGAGTTCCTAGATAACAGAACGCAGCATGTCATTCTCAATGGAGAGAAGTGTTCCGAAGTAAGAGTGATTTCAGGTGTGCCGCAGGGGACTGTCGTAGGACCGCTGCTATTCACAATATACATAAATGACCTTGTGGATAACATCGGAAGATCACTGAGGCTTTTTGCGGATGATGCTGTAGTATATTGAGAGGTTGTAACAATGGAAAATTTTACAGAAATGCAGGAGGATCTGCAACAAATTGACGCTTGGTGCAGGGAATGGCAATTGAATCTCAATGCAGACAAGTGTAATGTGCTGCGAATACACAGAAAGAAAGATCCTTTATCATTTAGCTACAACGTAGCAGGTCAGCAACTGGAAGAAGTTAATTCCATAAATTATCTGGGAGTAGGCATTAGGAGTGATTTAAAATGGAATGATCATATAAAGTTGATCGTTGGTAAAGCAGGTGCCAGACTGAGATTCATTGGAAGAATCCTAAGGAAATGAAATCTGAAAACAAAGGAAGTAGGTTACAGTACACTTGTTCGCCCACTGCTTGAATATTGCTCACCAGTGTGGGATCCGTACCAGATAGGGTTGATAGAAGAGATAGAGAAGATCCAAAGGAGAGCAGTGCCCTTCGTTACAGGATCATTCAGTAATCGTGAAAGTGTTACGGAGATGATAAATAAACTCCAGTGGAAGACTCTGCAGGAGAGACGCTCAGTAGCTCGGTACGGGCTTTTGTTGAAGTTTCGAGAACATACCTTCACTGAGGAGTCAAGCAGTATATTGCTCCCTCCTACGTATATCTCGTGAAGAGACCATGAGGATAATATCAGAGAGATTAGAGCCCACACAGAGGCATACCGACAATCTTTCTTTCTACGAACAATATGAGACTGGAATAGAAGGGGGAACCGATAGAGGTACTCAAAGTACCCTCCGCCACACACAGTCAGGCGGCTTGCGGAGTATGGATGTAGATGTAGACGTAGATGTAGATTTCCTTATGGTGGGTTTACAGTGTCTTGGCACAGCAGTGGTTTTAAAAATATTGCTTCTGATTTTGGCCATACTGAACATTTTTATAAATAGTACCCAAACTTTTCCCTCATTTCAATTCAGTCAGTCAATCACTATATAACTTCTGACATTGGCAATGGGAAACAACAAGTTTTCAGACTTCTGTTACAGGTCAACACAACTGAACTGTGCCCATACAGCAACCAGTATGGGAAGACTCCCAGGTCAACAGTCAACAACAGAGGGAAAAGATAGCAAATTAATGACAGATCAATGGGAAGAAAAATATTTGTGATAGCTAATTGCATTAATAGTTATAGGTACTGATAATTTGCTTAAGCGTGAGTGAAGAACACAATGCACATTATCTTAGGTTGTGATGAGTGAGAGGAAACAATATCAATATAGAATAGGTAATGCATGAAACATGATGTTTTTGCCAATATGCACCAGCAAAAAACGTACTTTCATGATTACAGTGACTTTGCAAAGCTTAAAGTTATTGAAACTGTTCAACAGATCTTTCAGTTAGGGTCATGCTGTAGAGCAACAATACAGGCAGAGAAGTACTTTTAGTAATTTAAGAACCTAAATCAATTGCAAATGAAGATACTCCTCATTATCAGTCTGCATTTACCATGAATCTTCCAGTACCACAATAGCACAAAAGAACACGTGTCAGTTCCAGTAATAAGACATAATAAATAACATATATAGAACATTGTAGAGCAATATCTGTCACAGGGTCCAGAAACAAACCACACGTTCAAACATGATGAGCCCTGACAAAGAAAATCTCCCCAAAAACACGGGTGGCTTTAGAAGCCATTATTTAGGTGAAAATACGGCTCAAAGCCTTTGCAAGATATATTTTGCAAATGACAGAGGTAAGTAAACAGTCAATTTTCATCCATCTAGAATTCTCGAGACAATTTGCTGATATGAGCAATTTCTTTTTATGTGATGGTGCTTGTTCTGCACAACATTCTTTGAATGTGTAAGTGGTATGGCTGACATAATTGCTTCAGTCCTAGGGTACAGAGAACACATCGCAAATGGCATGCTGTGCACTATCTTTGGGAAGCAAATGATTTCACATATCAAGGATGTTGGTAACACTGCATTATGTAATTAATGTAAATTTTTTTGTCATAATTGATAAGAAATGAAAATCTAATTTGTAACATCTCCTGATGTTACACATATAATTTAAGTGTGTGTACCTTCATCTGGGGGGGGGGGGGGGGCACTGTTACACTAAGGTTTCTTCTTCACTTTTTCCCATTTCTCTATGGTATCAGCATTGTTATATGAGTTGTGGGAACATAAGCGATAGCTGGCGGTTGTATGCCCATCTTGACACCACCTCTCCTGCCAGGATGGAACTCATATACCACATCTGTCTGTGTCTACAGTAAATCTCATGTTCAAGTTTGAGAATGTTTTTTTCTAAATGTTTGTGTAGCATGTATCTGACATGTGTAACACCATGAGATTCTTCAAATTAGATTTTCATTTCTTATCGGATACACATTTATGACAAAAAAATTTACTCTAATTACATCTCTGTTCATCTCCTCCTTCCCCCTCTCTATGTCAATTTCCTCCCTCCCCCTCTCTGTTTATCTACTCCTCTCCCTCCCTCTGATCTTGAGCCCTGTTTATTATTATTGCAAATTCAGACTCTGTAGTAGTATTGTAATCATAAGCTGATAAGCCACAAATACAACTTTTCTGTTTTCTGTGGAAACAGACTGCAATGGAGAAAACAAAATGGCACATTGCTGTATACACAGTTTCTGTTTAAAAATATATTTAATGAGAAAGAGTATGTATGGGAGAAACAATTTTTCTAATGGTTTAAATACTCAACCATCAGAGTCGTGCGAAAGAAAACAAAACCACACTAATTCAAACCACTGAAAAGCACAGTAGCCTCTTTCTTGCAAGGTTTTAACAGAAAACCCATACATTGTTGTTTAAAAAATATATAATCTGTATCCATATGAATATTCTTTAGAGTATCACACAAAAACATGCTTTGTGTGTATATAGTAAGTATACAGGGTGGTCCATTGATAGTGACCGGGCCAAATATATCAAGAAATGAGTATCAAATGAAAAAACTGCAAAGAACGAAACTAGTCTAGCTTGAAGGGGGAAACCAGATGGCGCTATGGTTGGGCCGCTAGATGGCGCTGCCACAGGTCAAACGGATATCAAATGTTTTTTTTAAAATAGGAACCCCCATTTTTTATTACATATTCGTGTAGTACATAAAGAAATATGAATGTTTTAGTTGAACCACTTTTTTTGCTTTGTGATAGATGGCGCTGTAATAGTCACAAGTGTATAAGTATGTGGTTTCACGTAACATTCCGCCAGTGCGGATGGTATTTGCTTCGTGATACATTACCCTTGTTAAAATGGACCGTTTACCAATTGCGGAAAAGGTCGATATCGTATTGATGTACGGCTATTGTGATCAAAATGCCCAATGGGCATGTGCTATGTTTGCTGCTCGGTATCCTGGATGACATCATCCAAGCGTTTGGACCATTCGCCGGATAGTTACGTTATTTAAGGAAACGGGAAGTGTTCAGCCACATGTGAAACGTCAACCACAACCTGCAACAAATGATGATGCCCAGGTACGTGTTTTAGCTGCTGTCATGGCTAATCCGCACATCAGTAGCAGACAAATTGCGCGAGAATTGGGAATCTCAAAAACATCGGTGTTGAGAATGCTACATCAACATCGATTGCACCTGTACCATATATTTATGCACCAGGAATTGCATGGCGACGACTTTGAATGTCTTGTACAGTTCTGCCACTGGGCACAAGAAAAATTAAGGGATGATGACAGATTGTTTGCACGGGTTCTATTTAGTGACGAAGCGTCATTCACCTACAGCGGTAACGTAAACCGGCATAATATGCACTACTGGGCAACGGAAAATCCACGATACCTGCGACAAGTGGAACATCAATGATCTTGGTGGGTTAATGTATGGTGAGGCATTATGGGAGGAAAGATAATTGGCCCCCATTTTATCGACGACAATCTAAATGGTGCAATGTATGCTGATTTCCTACGTAATGTTCTACCGATGTTACTACAAGGTGTTTCACTGCATGACAGAATGGCGATGTACTTCCAACATGATGGCTATCCGGCACATAGCTCGCGTGTGGTTGAAGCGGTACTGAACAGCATATTTCATGACACGTGAATTGGTTGTTGAAGCACCATACCATGGCCCGCACCTTCACCGGATCTGACGTCCCCATATTTGAAACTTCCTGGCAGATTAAAACTGTGTGCCCGACCGAGACTCGAACTCGGGACCTTTGCCTTTCGCGGACAAGTGCTCTACCATCTGAGCTACCGAAGCACGACTCACGCCCGGTCCTCACAGCTTTACTTCTGCCAGTATCTCGTCTCCTACCTTCCAAACTTTACAGAAGCTCTCCTGCGAACCTTACACAAATTTCTTAAAGTATTTATTGATCCTTTCCAGAAGTTTTCATCACAACTGCTTTTACTCATCAGTTGAGGATGGAGTCAAATCTATGCTGCAAATTTTAGTGGTTGTTTCTTCTTGGATTTCGGAAGTTCATTTTTTGTGGATTGCATGTTATTTCTCTGGACATTTCTTTTTTTTTTTTTTTTTTTTTTTTTTTATTTGAAATCTCTATATTACCCAGAACTCACGAAATTCATCTGTGGCTTGTTGCGATTTCCACTCAGTGCTTTGTTGTTACTCATTTGATTTTGTTTTGTTTAGTGGGTACTGCCAACGCCTTGTACACTACCTGATCAGAAGTATCTGGACACATGTTAGTGGACATTAATAAAGGGGTATCAACCCTTCACCTTTATGATGGCTCGAACTGTATTGGAGACACTTTCAATGAGGTGTCTGAATGTCTTTGGAGGAATGGGTGCCCATTCTTCCTCAAGAGCTGGGACCAGTGGTGGTGGTGATGTCGGACACTTAAGTCTGGAGCGAAACTGACATCCTAACTCATTCCGAAGGTGTTCCATTGTGTTCCTCCACACCACAGCACCACCTCCAACTGTATTTCACTATTGGCATGACACACGATGGTAGGTAACATCCTCCACACCACAGCACCACCTCCAACTGTATTTCACTATTGGCATGACACACGATGGTAGGTAACATTGGATTGCCACAGACAGTGGCACGATTCTTCACAAATTGCTCAGCCACTGCCCAGATGCATCGCTCTTTACATCACCTTGAGTATCACTTAGCACTGATTACAGAAATGTATGGCTTACAAGGAATTGCTCAATCACTGTACCCCAAATTTTTTTAACTCCCTATGCACAGCCATTGTCCTAGCTGCACTGCCGGTAGCACTTTGAAACTCACAAGTACTTCTTTCCACCGATTTTGTGCACATTTTTACAACCTCCCTATACAATAGTTGACAGTCCCTGTTTGTCAGTACATGTGGTCTACCTGGTCTTGGTTCAGCTGTGCCTGTTCCTTTGCATTTCCACATCATAATCACATCACCAACGGCTGACTTGCGCAGCTTTAGAACAGCTCAAATGACCGATGGATTTGTCACTAAAGTGACATCCAATGGCTAGTCCATGTTCAAAGTCACTGAGTTCCAAAAAACCTATTCCGCTTTTACTGCTTTTACTACGACAACACAATACTCTCCACACTCCTTTTATACTGGCATGTCTGCCTCTCTTGACATCTAGTGGTCAGTTCCACATTGCACAGGGTGTCTGGGTCCTTTTGATCAGACAGTGCATGTACTACTTATATGTCCACTGTGTGTGTGTGTGTGTGTGTGTGTGTGTGTGTGTGTGTGTGTGTGTGTGTGTGTGAGGGGGGGGGGGGGGGGGTGAGTGGGCACGCGCACACACGGAAGAGGTCACCTCCACTCTCCTCTCCCTCTTCATAATGGGTTATGAGATAGGAAAAATAAGAGGTTGGGCATGGGAGAGGAAAGAAAGAGAGGATAAATGCAGGACAGAAGAGTACACTCCAGAATTACATTTGATTTTATACTGTATGCTCTAATAATTTTGAAAATATATTGTCTGCCATACACTTCTTAACATATACTGTTTCTGTTTTGTTTCCCTCTTACAAATATGATAATTTTCTTGGGGGTGAAGAGGTGAAAAACTGTTTCTAGATGTACATCATTATGCTTTCCATGCCTACATTTTCTGTAGTCAGTTCCTAGTTGCCTTGGCAAAATATTTCCATGCTCTTGTGGGCTTTTTATATCTGATGTTCCATCTTCTCTTAATTTGTCCCCCATATCTCCTGCCCTGTGTGCTGCACATAACTGCTTAATTCCTGCTTTCTGGTGCATACAAGGGGCATAAAATAGGTCTCAGTAAGTTTTTCTCTACTATAACAAAACATGGGGTGACAGATTCTTATTACTGTATTTATGCTATAGCAGACAATCTGAAAATCAATACAGAAGGTCTTCAAAGGGTTTTCCTTCTGCAGCAATGTGTGAGTAGAGCCTCGAACTAAATTCTGTGATGACTCTCTGAAGAACATTATTTTAGACTGCATCAATCTTTTTTGACACTGCAGAACCAACATCTCTGAGTGTTGTAGCTGCATCTTTGACGATTGTCATTCATATAACCCCATTAAAAATAATTACATAAGTTGAGATCAGGACTAAAGGGGGCCACTCCAGTGAATGCTAAGGTGTCCTGGGCAATGATCTGATCCTTGACTCTACAAGAAATCTGACACATCTGCTTTACAGCTTGGATGTGTTCCATCCTGCACAAACCATTAGTTTTGGAGGATTTGGTTGTGTTGTGCAGCTGGTACAAATTTATGTTCCAGTACCTGTCTGTATTTGTCTTCTGTGACAGGTCCATCAATAAAAATGGACACAATAATACACTGTGTACTGGTTGTGCACCAAATAGTGACTTTTTGTTGATGACGTAGAGTAGCAGTTTGAAGATGTGGCTTGCAACAGCCCAGTAGTGCCAGTTCTATTTGTTGATGAACCCATGGAGATGGAAGCATTCCTCATCACTACAACAGATATGACCTGTATCAACTGTCCCATTTTCAAAGGCCTGAATCATCTCATTTCCGAAAGAGTATCAAAGCTCCATATCCCTGTCCTTCAAAGATTGGTACCATTGAATTTTGTTAGGGGAAAGATAAAGTTTCCTTTTCATTATCCTCTGGAGAGACTGTTGTGAAAACTTGAGTTGCTGGACTGCATGTCTTGTTGATGCAGTGGGCTCCTCATTGAATAAGGTTTGCACTAGTTCCACACCCCCCAGTGCTAAAACCGAGGATGGTCATCGTGAATGACCCTTCCTGGAATAATGTGGGAGTCCGGTCTTTTCAAAACAATTTATCAACCTGTTAAAAGAACAGGGAAAACATACAAAATCTGTATTGGAGGATGCTTAAATTTTTTCATCACAATCTTACTTCCATTCTTTACTGTAATCTCACTGAGCAGTGGTCATTTCGGGTGGGGTTGTTCTTGGAGCAGTGTGCTCTTGAATGCGTGTCTCACCACACTGATTAGTCAGGATTTGTGTAAAATGTCTCTACGATCAACACGCACTATTCCAATGTTACTAATTCCAGTCTAAAATGTGAACTGAGATATTGGTGAGTGAGCTATAGAATTTTCAGAGCTGCAATACAACTATATCATGAGGAGAATCATTTATGGCCTACAATTAAACCACAGTACACAAATAATTTCTAAAACCTATTTTGTACCACTCTATATGTGGTTTTCTGTTATTTTAGGGAACCACTTTGGAATGAAATTGTTGATCTGCTGAGCAATTTTAAGCTTTATCTTCTGAAAATGTGTTGCCATTTATGCGTATTTGTGACTAACTCATGGCATATCACCTCTTATCTCATTTTCAGTCTGTGTTATTCTTTTTCTCATTCTTGATGTTACAGTTTAAAGTCAGCGCCAGCATGCCAGTTGGGAATGACAGAGAAGAGAAGACCATGAAAAGAGGTCAGTCATGCGCATGCTGACTGACCTCCCTCCAGGACGACAACGTGACAGCAGCAGATCCTAGGTGAAGACAACATAAGCGCCACGCCCGCCTGGTGGTAGCCACTTCAATAACAGCTTCAACGTTAGCCACTTCATTAGGCATCACATTGTAGCCTCTTCATTAGCATTCTCTCTGTAGCACAGTTAGAAATCAGCAGTGACTGCAGTTCAGTTGACAGACTCTTGCTTCCGGCACATCTGTGTAATTTCACTTGTGGATAATGATGTATAAAGGACAAGAAGAATTCTCAGATCTAAGTTAAGTATTTGTACTTGTCTTGTTGTAATAAAAGTCATTAATATGAGTTGTTTGATTGATTGTCCAGTGAACTGAGTATGCAGGATTCCTAGCCACAACAACATGGCAACGAGATGTACAAATAACATGACATTGACGATACAGGAGGAATAACATAGCGACAACCTGTTAGAAAAGTTTCGAACCCAGAGAAACAGTGGCCACAGATTGTCACTGTTTTGTTTTGTCATGGGCTTGTGTGTTTTGCTGGTGCCTTAATTCTACCTTGTCTTTTCTTTGTAAGGGTGTGTTTACATGTTTTAACAGTGACTCTTATAGTGTTTTTTCTATTCAATGTTCTCAGGTGGGCACTGAAGACATTTTCTTCTTGTGTGTTTATTTTTATTGCTTGTATTGTCTACTCCAAAATGTGCAACCCACCTCTCCCACCTGCTGCTCAGGCACCTGAACTGCAAATGATAGATGCAGTGCAGCTAACACAGATGTTTCAGTTTCACACGCAGAAGATTGCAACCCTTCTAAACACAGTACAGCAGTTATTGGACAACCAAGCAACAAATGCAATGTGACCACCTTTTCACCAGTTTAGCAAAAAATAAGAGGAATGGCTTGAGTGGTTGCAACAGTCTGAAGCCCACATCATTGCTCACAAAGTATCAGTTACTGTGAAACTACATTACTTTTTGTCAACAGTAGGAAGAGCAATCTTCTGTCTCATTCAGAAATTGTTCCCAAATGCCACTCTGAGTGAACTTTCCTATGTTCTGGTTGTAGTTTCTCTAACTATTATGACCAAAAAGTGAATCTGGTGGCAGCTAGGTACCAATTCTTTCATTGGAAGAAAAAAAAAAATGGTTCAAATGGCTCTGAGCACTATGGGACTTAACATCTGAGGGCATCAGTCCCCTAGAACTTAGAAATACTTAAACCTAACTAACCTAAGGACATCACATACATCCATGCCTGAGGCAGGATTCGAGCCTGCGACCGCAGCGGTTGCGCGGTTCCAAACTGAAGCGCCTAGAACCGCTCAGCCACACCGGCCAGCTTGGAAGAGAAGGTCAGAACAAACTTATCATGAGTGGGTAACAGATTTGCGTGGTATGATGACATAATGCAAATTCAAATGTGCTTGCGGTTCTTTATATTCAGAAGGTATGTTGCGTGATGTGATTGTGTACAATGTAACCGATGTCAAACTTAGAGAACAGATTTTGAAACAGTCAGATTCATCATTTTATCATGTAGTGCAAATTCTAAATCAGTATGATTCAGATGCTGTACGGCCAATAAATTTGAGGAGCCACCAATTTGTCAGGTTGAGTCATCCTTTGCTCACAACTGGTCCAGTAAGCAGCAACAGCACGCACGCCCAAAGCCACGTAAACAGTTATCTAAACAGGCACCTCCATCAGTGAATAGAATTAAGTCATGCCCTAGGTGTTATTCATGGCATGAACACCAAGATTGCCCGTCTAGACAAGCACAGTGTTACGCTTGTGGCAAGAACGGTCACGTACAATCCATATGTTTGCAACGGAACAAACATAACAATTCTGACCACTCACAAAAATCTAGTCACAAGGTCCATGTAATCAATGCAGTGTATTCAAAGCCCGCTGCAGGCATTAGCAAAACTAGCAAGCAAAATGTTTCTTCAGTGCTATGCCAGTCCAACAAAGTTTTGTTCATTTGCATCTAGCTGGAAGACGTGTGAAATCTCAGTTGCCATTGTTACACTGCTGAATAGTTACACATATGAATTGTTAGGCTCCCCATGCCTGTCTAAAACTAGCAAGCACCTGATGGCTTATAATGGCCAAGACATTCCCGTTCTCGGAAAATGTATTTTGCCAGCCATGTATCGCTCACATATGCGAACCGTGACTTTCACCATGCTACAATCCATGACTGTAGAACATATTTGATTCATTTTATTTGTTTGGCTTTCAAATTCAGCATAATTTGTTGTTTGTGACTGCATTCAGTGCCAAAGAGTGTGTAGCTAGCTTGCTGAAAGAATTCCCTGAACTCTTTTCTGAAGGTTTAAGCAAGGCTAAAAATTTTGTTGCACATCTTATGCTGAAAGACAACGCTCAAACAAAATTTTGCCGGGCCAGAACTGTTCCCATTGCATTATGGGACAAAGTAGCTGCTGAACATAAAGAATTGAAAGATAGTGGAGCTATTGTGCCCATACTAGCTAGTCAATGGTTAAGTCCACTGGTTTTCCTCCCCAAACCTTCAGGTCGCATTCGCCTCTGTGTTGACTAAGTCTACAATCAACCCACAAACTGTGATTTATACTTATCCATTGCCACACCCAGAGGATCTCAAGGACAGATTAGGCACTAGTCACTACTTCTCAAAAACTGGCTTGTGCAACACATATCTTCAAATACCATTAGATGAAGAATCTCAAACTGTGTGTGTTGTGAACACTGATTTGGGCTTGTTTAAACATTTGTGCTTGCCTTTCTGTAGTGCTTCTGCACCTGCCATTTTCTGATGGTATTTGGAACAGCTGACTGCTCAAGTACCAAAGTGTTCAAATTATTTGGACGATATTGTCGTAGCAGGTCGTACACCTGAAGAACACATTTCAAATTTTTGTGCTTTGTTTTGTGTGTTTCTAATGCAGTACTAAAGTGTAGTTTGGACAAGAGTGATTTTCTTAAACCTGAGTTGCAGTATCTTGGTCATGTCATGAATAGTCAGGATGTACATCCTCTTCAGTCACATTTACTAGCCATATGTGACCTGCCAGTTCCTTGCAATGTCACAGAACTGCAGTCGGTCTTATGGAAAAATGAACTGTTATACCGAATGCTGCACAAATTGCAGCTCCATTGCATCACTTGTGTCGCAAGAACGTCTCCTTTGTTTGGATAGATGAGTGCCAAGAAGCTTTTGAAATACTTAAAGATGCATTGAACCAATGCTTGGTTCACTTTGATCATGACAAACCAGTTGTGTTTCAAGTTGACGCTACCTCTTTCAGAATCAGTGCAGTGCTTTTGCACAGATTTGGTGATAAAGACAGGCCTACTGCTTTCACATCAAAAGTGTTGTACAAAGCTCAGTGTAACTATTCACAAATATAGAAAGAGGCATTGGCTATTAAGTATGGTGTCACCAAATTCCACCACTATTTGTATGGCAGAAAATTCTATTTAGTAACAGATCACAAGCCATTGCAGTCCTCGTTTCATCTGATGAAGACGGTTCCTGTACGAACTGCCCAAAAATTGCAAAGATGGGCTTTGTTGTTGTCTCAATACCAATACGAGATTGTATATCGTCCGACAGCTCAGTATGGTAATGTGAACGCACTTTCACATCTTCTGACTGGCCCTGATACAGACTTCTTGTCACATCGATGCTCACGATTCTGAATTGCTTCAATCCTTTCCTCTGAACTATAGGAAAATTCCACAGGCCACAGAAGCTGATTCAGATTTGAACATTTTGCTAAAATACTTTTGCACATCTTGGACTTACTCATTGCTTAGCATGAAGAACTCTGTAGTGCACTGATACTTTGCACATTGGCATAGCCTCGCTATACGGCAAGGTGTGATTCCTGTTCAAAATGACAGTGGACAGTCACGTGTGTTGATCCCCAAAGATTTGCAAAAAGCAGTGTTGCACTTACTTCACCAAGGACACTTGGGGATTGTTAGTATAAAACCGTTAGCGCACTGACACTGTAACTGGTAGGGCATGGACACCCAAATAGAACAGATGATGTCACAGTGTCATGCATGAGTGGAAAATCAGTCCACTCCGCAACAGAAATTCTCTGCTTGGCCTAAGTCGCAGTCACCATGGCAACAGTGCACAGACTTTGTGGGTTCTTTTTGGAACATTTGTTGGTTTATTGTGTGGACTCTTACGGCAAGTTTCCTTTTGTTCTGCCAATGAACTCGACAATGTCACTTAGCACAGTTCAGATGTCGTCCTCTGTTTTTTACCTCAAAGGTTTACCTGAAGTCATAATGTCAGACAACGGCCCTCAGTTCATGTCAAATGAATCTGAAACAATCTGTGAGCGCAATGGCATACAGCACCTAACTTGTGCTCCGTTCCATCCCCAGTCAAATGGCAAAGCAGAACGTTTTGTCAGAACCTTCAAGCAGCAGATGGCCAAACTTCACACTGCACACACCAGGGATCAAGCATTGCACCTGTTTGTCACTTCATATTGTTCGCATCCATGAGATGGACTATCGCCAACTGCATTGCTTTACCACCGCCGCCTTCGGACACTGCTCCACCTGCTCCATTCTCCCCCACGTCCAGCGCCGAAAGAAGGCCACAAGTATCGCTTTACACCACATGATATTGTGTTTTTCAGGGTTTTTAGTGGCAGCAGATGGTGGGCACAAGGCAAGATCCTTCCTCAACTTGGCACGTGTATGTATCTCATTTCAGGCCCAGACAGATTGCAGCGCCGACATCACAATCAAATTTGTCACTGTTATGTGCACAGTGATTCTTCTGTATCTCTTCCCCCAGATTCACGGATCCTGAGGACAGCACGGCCACAGCAGCCACCAGAGGGTGTCATCATGACGCCACAGGATGATAACATGGAGATGGAGCCTTCGCCTCCTCTGTATCCTCTCATCCTACCGATGGAGCTGGACCCACCCACACCGCAGTGGCCATGGCTTCTACATCTCGGTATGGGCCTCAGGATGTGAACGCGTACTCTTCTGGGGATTTTCCACCGGATGGTTACACCAGAGTGAAGGCCACATGGCAGCGTATGACCGAAAGTCTGACGTCCCCTGCAGCCACGGCTTCTGGTCTATCAGAGCATCCACACTCCTGCCTTCCTCCCCTGTTGTTGTGCTCCATACACGACGACAGTCCATCACTTTGGAGTTGGGGGGGGGGGGGGGGGGGGGGTAGGAATGTTATGGCATAAAGTCAGTGCTGGCATGCCAGTCAGAAATGACAGAGAAGAGAAAGCTGTCAAAGGAGGTCAGCCAATCGCACACTGACCAACGTCCCTCCAGGACAACAATGTGACAGCAGCGGTGTCCCACACCATTACAGAGCCTCCACCAGCTTGAACAGTCTCCTGCTGACATGCAGGGTTCATGGATAATTAGGTTGTCTCCATACCCGAACACATCCATCCGCTTGATACAATCTGAAACAAGATGCGTCCGATCAGGAAACATGTTTCCAGTCATCAACAGTCCAATGTCGGTGTTGACAGGTCTAGGCGAGGCGTAAAGCTTTGTGTCTTACAGTCATCAAGGTTACACAAGTGGGCCTTCGGCTCTGAAAGCCGATATCAATGAGGTTTCATTGAATGATTCGTACGCTGACACTTGTTGATGGCCCAGCATTGAAATGTGCAGCAATTTGTGGAAGGGTTGCACTTCTGCCATGTCAAACAATTCTCTTCAGTCATCATTGGTCGCATTCTTGCAGGATCTTTTCCTGGCCACAGCGATGTCGGAGATTTGACGTTTTACCGGATTCCTGATATTCACGGTACACTCATGAAATGGTGAACCAGGAAAATCCCCACTTCATCGCTACCTCAGAAATTGTGTGTCCCACCACTTATGCACCAACTATAACATCACATTCAAACTCACTTAAACCTGGATAACATGCCATTATAGCAGCAGTAACCAATCGAACAAACTGTGCCAGACACTTGTTGTCTTATATAGGCTTTGCTGACAGCAGCACTGTATTCTGCCTGTTTACGTATCTCTGTATTTGAATACATATGTCTATACCAGTTTATTTGTCCCTTCAGTGCATAACAGGTTCCAGGTCAGTCAGTCAATCAGTCATCCTCTGTAAGGCCTCTGTAAGGTCATCTAGATATACAATATAGTTTCAGTTTCTGACTTTTGGAAGTAAGATGTACTGCAACTCTGTTAGTGTTAAGGTTGAAATGTAGCACTGTAGGAACATGAAATTGTGCCTCAAACCAGGGAAAATGAGACAGAAATATTACATACTGCAATGTGTGTGTGCGACGGGAGGGGGGGGGGGGGGGGGGGGGGGGTGTACAAAGTGAATCAGTGACACAAAAGCTTCCATCCATGATGTTTAGTGCAGGTCTGCAGCTGACATTCAAATGCTGGATGTGCAGAGTCTTTACTCACACAGTGGATAATGGCCCTATCTTCCTTGTAAAAATTGTTGTGAGCTACAAGTTGTGGTGTCTGAGGTACATTACAGAATGGAAGAGGTTCTGTATAGAACTGCAGAGTAAGAGTCACCTAAACCCAGAAATACAAGACACTGTTGATTACCGTCTTTCATGCTGAAGCGATCATTCATAGACAATAACTACCAAAATGCAAACCACTGTATGCAGTCATCTATGTTAACACATTTGATCACCTCCTGAAAGTCAGACATGTGGACCCACACTATTGGCAAATGGATCTTTGTGTCTGTTGCATGATAATGACCCATACAATCATAACTGTGTATCAGTTTCTATTCACTAAACCTTGCCGTTGCCAATTATTTCTTTTTCCTCATCTTACAGGAACACTTTAAAGAATGACTTTCAGACACTGTTAACATTCGATGCACAGTGGATGCTGAAAATCATGTCCCACAGGCTGCCCACACCCAAAGTATGAGACACATCTATCTGTATTGTCATAAATAAATAACCTTGGGACATGATTTTTCTGAAGGGCAATAAGCCTGAATCTTTGCATGCATGTACCATCTTTCCTGCAAACAAAGAAAGGCTGAGCAAGATTAAATGAGAAGTTAATAGCAATATTGTCATCAGTCTTCTCAAAAATCTTTGGAAGGGCAGCATACAATGACACACACCATGTGTTAAACAAGCAATGACAGTGTATTTTATTTTGATCACCAGGAATTTGGTGGACAAATTTATTGGTTTGGACAAGTGCTGAGGGATGTGAAGCATGCTGTGAAACTAGAGTAATCTCAAAGCTTTCTCACAGTGAAGATCACTATTTAAATAATGGGCTATTTCAGTGTGAAATTGCAATGCACTATTAACCGGTGTTACATGATGTCTTACATGGAATTTGGAATAATTGCCACATAAATATATGAAATGTTATAGCAAGCCCTGAACAAAGTAATATCTCCCACTTGCTCTAGTTTTGCATTCGTATAATGTCTTCGAGAATGGATGAGAACAAATTGAAGACTAACAACAATCTGCATAAATCTCAAAATAGCCATTGGTCCTATGAATATGACAAGTAAAAGATGTGTAATTTGATCAATTTGAGGATGATTGTTACTATTGTTGAACTGCCTGTGACTATTGTGTGTTGCATTATATCTGAACATCTGCACCTGAAAAATAATTGTGAAATGCTTTTTTCCAAAGTTTCAACTACTGACTAGAAGAACATGCATATCCGAGTTGTCATGCAAACTGAACACACATTACATAAACAAACACAATTTTCTTCAGTTAGTAAAAATTGACGATAAAAACTGAAATGAGGGAAGCCAGAGTTCCGAGATGCGCACTTCAGTTCTGCTGCAACTCAACAGACGTGAATGAACAAATCACAAGTAAAAAACTATTTTTTTTTTTTACTATGCTGAACTCATTAACAGAGTCTGTTCAGAGCAGACAACCAGTAAACATAGGTTTCTATGTCCAGGTAGCTGTACAATCAAAACAAAAAATCGTTTGTGTCCACCCAGAAATGGACAATGCTTGTATCCATCATCACAATGCACAACACATCAGTCCACACTACATTAATGTGAAGGAAGGTTTTAATTGTTAAGAACCCTGCAAAACTTTTTCAGTCACCTCAGGCCTGGTATGACTCAAGTCTTGGAGTTGTAAGCTAGCTTACAAAAATGACATAAATCAACATATTATAAATTAAACTCCCTCACTGGATTTTTGTGTCTATATATTATGACCAATCTCAGGAATTACTCTACATAAATAGTTGTGCAAAGACATAAATTACGTGTGTAGTGAGCTCACTTAATTGTCGTTTTTGTTTCATCATCTAAAACAATATGTAAAAACTATTTTATTCTCAACATTGATCATCTTATGAAATTTTAATAAAAAGAGACTGGCTCCATCCTTGTATGGACATCTTCAGATCAGGGAGGAAAATAGAATGTAAATACTAAGGAGAACTGCATAATGTGTTTTGAGTATATGAAATTTACTAATACACCTGTTTAAAGTTAGAATGTAATTCAAAGTTGCTCCATAAATCACTGTGTCAGTGTAAGACATGCAGAGATGAAGACCAGGGGGTTATTTATGGAAGCAACGTGTTGCATGGTGCAGAAAGGGAATCATGATCATTTCTGAAAGAATGTTGGAACACACTCAAAATGGCATATTACTGCCACATTAACAACTTTTTGATATAATTATGTAACAACAAATTCAGACATTGTCTGTGGGGGATACAGTATTTTGTGACATCATTACAAATACAAGGAACAACGAGAGCTCAGGACAATCATATTTGTGCACCACAACACAACAAAACTGGAGGAATGAGTGTAGACAGACTGCACTGGACAATTTGCTGGTGGAAAAAAATATCAAGATAAAATTGCTTCTTTCCAATCTTTCAGTGTGTGGAAACAGACCAACTTGGAAAAATGGGTGGTGAATAATACCTTGCCCATACCTTCAACTCAAACTTCTTTTTTAGGGCAAACTGTATAACTGCTTCTGCAAAACAAAAACTTCAAATTTATTGCCAAAACATTACACACATCTGCAGTAAGATCAATGAAATTATAGTCAATGTCCATGAGCCACAAAGTGTAGACTATGCCCATGTTCTGTGCTTCAGTGAGCACGATAGTAATTCTAGTAGAGAAAAACTTGTGATAAATAATTATTACTTAGCAATGTACAAAATATAAAGAAAAAGGTGATGTTGCCATCTATGTTAAAAACAATGTCATATGTAGAGCAATTGATGTGCAGAATTATTGTTTAAAATGACATCTGGAAGTGTGAGAGATGGAATTGTCTTTAAATAATTCTCAGACATCAGTAGTAGCAGCATACACAGCACCTTCAGTTAACTCTAGTCTCTTTTTCAAGCAGTTAAATGCTCTCCTAATATACATATTCGAATAGAGAAGGCATGTGGCAGTGCTTGGGGATTTCAGAGCAAACCTAACACATTCCAGAGACAGAGAAGACCTAGACAATTTGATGTCCACATATAATCTTGCTTCTGTAGTTAGTTTCCCTACTAGAATAACATCATTTACAAGCACACTAATTGATGATATATTCATAAATCAGACCATAATAGGTGATACCAGACAAGTCCTGAATGGTCTCTCTGACTATGATGAACAAAGACTCACTATTAACAATGCAAATAGCCACAAGAATGAAAGTGGCCCCTCTGGAAAATAGCTAGGATAATTATTGATTAAACTATCCAAATTTTTACATCACATCTCCAAGACTTAGACCGGAGATCAGTGTGTAATTTAGATAATGTCAGTTCCAAGTACAATCTTTTCAGTAATGAAGTGGCACTAATGTATGTAAGTAGCTTCCCAAAAAGGATATGTAAGACCAAAGCCCAGAAACTCACCAAAAATCCCTGGATAACCACTGGTATTAAGATTTCATGTGAAAAGAAATGAGAACTGTAAATTGCATCAAAAAATTCAGACAATCCCAACCAATTAATTCACTACAAAAACATTGCAAAATATTAAGTGAAGTTATTCAAAAGTCAAAAAGTTTATATCTAAGCTCCAAAATTAATAAATCTAGTAAAAAAATCAAAACTGTATGGGAAGTGATTAGGGGTGCAACTGCCCCAATATGACCCAAAACATTGTTCGCAACAATGGAGGTAGACAGGTACAAGAACAAGAATGTGGCAAAACATTTTAATGAGCACTGTAAGTGCTGCTGAAAAAACACAACATAATGCCTCCTTATAACATGTCATAAGGACACTGAAAGATAATTCCCCAAATTCTTTAGAGGAGATAGGTATAACAGTACAGGAAGTAAGAAAAAACATAAGTTCTTTAAGAAGTAAAAATTTGACTGGTGTCGACAATATTTCCAGCAAATTGCTAAAAGCTTGAAGTAATCAGTTCAGTAAAGTCCTAGCTCATATATTCAATGGCTCTCTCAAACAAGGTATCTTCCCCGACAGGATGAAATATGCCATTTTAAAGATCCTCAACAACAAAAATGATGCCTCGGATGTTACAAACTATTGTCCCCTCCCCTCCCTTCCCCCCCCCCCCCCTCTCTCTCTCTCTCTCTCTCTCTCTCTCTCTCTCTCTCTCTCCCCCCCCCTCCCTCTCTCCCTCTCTCCCGCCGCCCCCCCCCCCCTTCTTCCACTACTACTACTACTACTACTACTACTACTACATTTTCTAAAGTCCTCAAAAAATTAATATGAGCCAGGACTGTCACTGTCAACTTTGCAATAATTAGTAAAACCCAGTTTTGATTCAGAGGAAAGTATCTGCACAACCAAAGCTATATTTTCATTTATCAATAATGTTCTGGAATGCCCTGACTAGAAAACATGGCCTGCTGGCATATTTTGTAACCTGTCTAAGGCCTTCGACTGTGTCACTTATAGAATACTTACAGAAAAAAACATGCCACTACAGCATCCAAGGGCAAATGGACAACTGGCTCAAATTCTATGGACAACAGAAAATAGTGTTAGATGGTAACACATGCAGGTAGGAGGGGCAGAGTCCAACAGGGGAACAGTACATTATGGACTTCCAGGAGGTTTTGTCCTCAGTTCCCTGCTATTTCTCATATGTATTAATGACCTACTTCTGTTCTCAGACAAAGTACCTAACTCTACAATGTTTGCAGATGACATAAGTATTGTACGAGGGTAAGTCAATTATTATCCGCAATTTAGTTATATTTTTGTTTATTTTGGTAGTACTGTCATTTTACGTTGATGATGCATGCTTTGTTTATTTGTTGTTCTATCTTTGCAATTTTCAAGCTGCTAGGTTAGTTTCGTTATCACTGCCATGCTGTTAATCATGGCTGCTCCACTGTCTATTTGCTCCAAAGAAGAGCAACATTCAGTGATCTGTTTTTTTGTGGTCAGAACACATATCAGGGGCCGAAACTATCGAAGACTTTTGGTACAGTACGGGAACAGTGTTTTGCCACAACGGAGTGTCTACAAATGGCTTGTAAATTATGAAATGGTCGCACAAGTGTTAGCACAATGAAAGAGCCGGACAACCTTTTACCACCACAAACGAAGAAACCATTGAGTGTTCACGTGAAATGATTCTCTTAGACAGATGATTAACTATTGACAAAGTGGCACATTGTCTGCAAATCAGTCATGGTTCTGCCTACAAAGTCATCCACAACAGACTTGGATTTAATAAAGTTTGTGCAAGATGTGTCCCAAATCAACTCACAAAGTTGCATAAACAAACACGCTTGGAGATTTGCAAAAAAACATTTGGATTGCTATGGTAATGAAGGGGACAACTACTTAGACAGGATCATTACTGGTGATGAAACATGGATCCATCACGAGCTGGAGAGTAAAGAGCACAGTGTGGAATGGAAACATCAAAATTCGCCATGCAAGAAAAAGTTCAAGACCCAAGTGTCCGCAGGAAAACTGATGCTTACGGTTTTTTGGGTTGCACTAGGTCCAGTACCAGAAAATTATGGGGAAAGGGGGCACAACAATAAACACTCTACATTACAGTGAGATGCTTACTGCCAGGCTAAAGCCTGCAATTCGAAGCAAACGCCAAGGATTGCTGTCCAAAGGTGTGGTGTTGTTGCACGACAATGCCCGTCCCCATACTGCTGCCCACACTGCTGAAATGCTCCAGAAACTCAAATTTGAAGTACTGGATCATCCTCCATACAATCCCGATCTTGCCCCTTTTATCACTTGTTTGGTCCATGCAAACAGACATTAAGGGGCCGTCGATTTGCCTCTGATGAAGCAGTGAAAGAAGTGGTGCATTCCTGGCTCGCAGCTCAACAGAGAACCTTCTTTTATGAGGGCATCAGGAAGCTTGTACAACGATGGACCAAGCGCGTTGAAATGCAAGGAGACTATGTCAAAAAATGATGTTCTTTTAAGGTTCCTATTTGATAACAATAAAATTTTGTAACTACTTTGTGAATAATAATTGACTTAACACTTTTAATATACTTCCACTGACCTAGAGTTAAATGCCAACCACTTATTTGTAGATGTTCTGAAATGGTTCGTAGTAAATTCTGTATCAATAAATCTCAGGAAAACCAATTATATTCATTTCCATTCTGAGTACTAAAGCCCACAGGAAATAAACACTGCACATGAGAGCCAACAGATACAGGGGGTACATTGTTTGAAATTCTTGGGCATCCATATGGACAGTTTCGAATTTATCCTGGGTTGCAGGATCCTTATAGGGTTTCATTCAAAGGACATGGACCGCATCTCTATCTTTCATTGTCTTGTGTCGGAGTCGAAATCTTCAACTTCATAAGTAACATCAGACAACTGTTTTATAACCTTATAAGGTCCAAAGTAGCACCTGAGGAGCTTCTCAGAGAGACCAACCTTCCAAACAGGAGTGAAGATCCAGACGAGGTCATCAGGCTGGTAGACAACAGGGCGGTGGCTCAAGTCATACCTTCGGCGATCGTTTTCTTGAGCCTGCAGCGTGTGGAGTTGAGCTAACTGCCGAGCTTCCTCAGCTCTGGTTAACACCTGACCGATATAGTCATCGTTCATGTCATCAGGATGTAATGGAAAAACAGTGTCCATCGTCTTAGTTGCCTCACATAAATGCACCAGGAAAAATAGGGTAAATCCCGTGATGTCTTGTTTGGTGGTGCTGTAGGCGAACGTCACGAAGGGTAGCACCTCATCCCAGTTGCTCTGTATTCAGTAAGCCCGTTAGTTTGTGGCTGGTAGGCAGTCTTTATGTGATGAGTAATTGAGTAATGCTGCATCGACAGTTTACCTCTGTCACAAGGTTCGAATGAAAAACTTTCCCTTGATCCATAATTAATGACCTTGGGGCACGTTGTTTTAATACAATGTCTTCCACAATGAATTTGATGACCTCGAATGCTTTAGCTGTTTTCATTGTTTTTGTAATGACATAGCATGTCAGAAAATCAGTGCAAACAATAATCCATCTATTGCCACTAGCAGACATTGGAAATCGTCCGAGGAGATCAATCCCAACACGCTGGAAAGGCGTTTCGGCTGGTGGAATTGGTATGAGTCGGCCAGGTGATTTCTGAGGAACTGCCTTTCTCCTCTGGCACTCTCAACAGTGCAACACATAGTGACGGACAGTCCTAAATAAACCTGGCCAGAAAAATCTCTTGTGGATCCTACCATACATCTTAATAAATTCTCAGATGTGTCATGGAATTTCTGATGAACATTTAAGCGCATGTGTTTAGGAATCACTGGTAGCCACCTCTTTCCAAAAGGATCAAAGTTTTTCGTGCATAGTAATCCATTAACTACCTTAAATTGTCCTTTCACATCCTCTGACCGATTTAAGGTGAGCATAATTTGAGATATCTTGGTGTCCTCCTCCTGCTCAGCAGAGGGATCCTGGAGTGCAGCGAGACAGTCACTATCTTCATCAAAGTCTTGATGGTCTTGCACAGGGTTTCTTGAGAAACAGGCGGCATCTTGGTGTTTTCTTCCACTTTTGTACATTATGGTAATTTCATACCCATGAAGATGTAGTGCCCACCTGGTGAGTTGTCCTGTTGGATCCTTAAAACCTGTCAACCAACAAAGTGAATGATTGTCTGTAACAACTTTGAATGGCCTTCCTTAGAGATACTGTCGAAATTTGCACATGGCCCAGATCACAGCAAGACATTCTCTTTCTGTAGTTGAGTAGTTTCTCTCGGCTTTTGTAAGTGTCCTAGAAGCATAGGCTATAACCTTCTCTTTTCCAGCTGAAATTTTCACCAGAGCAGCACCGATCCCATACCCACTGGCATCTGTGTGTAGTTCTATAGGTGCTCTCTCATCATACAGACCAAGCACAGGGTCAGTCGTCTGAGCCTTTAGCAGTACGTCGAAAGAATCTTGTTGAGCACCACCCCAGATAAAATTAGCATCGGCTTTTAACAACCTTGGAGTGGCCTGGCTTTGATACAAAGTCTTTGATTAAACGGCTGTAATAAGAACATAATCTGGGGGAGCTTCTCATATCTCTAATACTTTTAGGAATAGGAAATTCCATTATAGATCTCACATTTTATGGGTCTGGCCACACACCTTCATTTGACATGAGGTGTCCAAGTATTTTGATTTCTTTTGCTCCAAAGAGGCACTTTCTTGGATTAAGTTTCAGTCCACCTTGTTGGAGATGCTTAAGAACAGCCCTCAGTCTTTTTACATGTTCATCAAATGTCTCTGAGAACACTGTAATGTCATCTAAATAACAAAGACATATCATCTACTTTAGGTGACTTAGAAGATTATCCATCATCCATTCAAAAGTTGCTGGTGCACTACACAAACAGACCCTCAGGCGTGATGAATGCAGTTTTCTCACGATCAGCCTCATCTACTTCAATTTGCCAGTATCCCGAGTACATGTCCATGGTTGAGAAAAACTTAGCTCCCTTCAGACAATCTAGTGTATTGTCAATTCGTGGAAGGGGGTAAACGTCCTTTTTAGTTATCTTATTAAGCTTCCTGTATCAACACAAAAGCGCCAACTGCCATCCTTCTTCCTGACGAGAACCACAGGTGACGACCATGGGCTCTGCGAAGGCTGAATGATGTCATTCTTCATCATTTTCTCTACTTCGTTGCGAATTATTCGACGTTCCATTACTGACACACGGTATGCTCTCTGGCTTATTGGTTGATGGTCTCCAGTGCTAATCCGGTGCTTCACTGTCAATTTGTCTAATTTGCTCTTCACCTGTGGATTGAAGCAATCAGAGAACTCTTGAAGAATGGCAAGTAGCTTCTTCTGTTGTTTCTTAGTGAGCTCTGGTGATAGTCTAGCTAGAAGATCTTGTCTCGTAGTGGTAGTGCCAATTTCGCCCACAGACTCGGCATGGGAGGTTTCTATTATGCTCAGCTGTTTGGCAATTAACAGCTCAGCATTTGCTACGCACATGCATCTTGGAAGGATCTGCGGTTCTCGGCGACAGTTAACTATCCACAATTCATCGAATCCATTCTTAAACGAGACAACAGAGGCTGGGATGACCAAGTTATTTTTCAGTGGTATGCTTCTCTTACATTCCACTACAAGATCCATGGGTTCAGGCATGGCACCATGGGGACTGTGCTACTCAGCTTCTTCTGCGACAATATCCTTGTGGAAGACCCAGGTGCAAAAAATGCCCAATCCACCCACCCAGCACTTCCTATTACTGTCCTGTCACAGGTTTATTGTGCTCCATCAGAGGCCGGGCCACCTGTGAAACCAAATATGTCATTTACCAGCTCTGCTGCAATCATTTTTATATTGGTATGTCTACCAACCAGCTGTCCACCAGCATGAAGGGTCACTGCCAAACTCAATCCCAGAGCAAAGAAGCCCACCCTGTGGCACAACATGCAGCTGACCACAGCACACTTGATTTCAATGGCTGCTTCACTACCTGAGCCATCTGGATCCTCCCCTCCACCATCAGCTTTTCTGAACTGCGCAGGTGGAAGTTATCCTCTCAACACAGTCTCCGCTCCCGTAATTATCCTGGCTTCAACCTACAGTAACACACTGTCCCAACACTCTCCACCCAACAGTTTACATCCTCTCTGTACTATCATCTCCTTCTCATATTCACCTCCCACCCTGTTGTTTATGTCCAGCCCTCTACCAATGCATCCACACATCTTTCCCTGCTCCTATCCTGTTTTGCTCCTTTTTCACTCACCTCCCTGCCCCACAACCTCCTGACGCTGCACCTTTTGGCATCCTAATTCCTGCACACTCCACCAGACAGTGTTTGTCTCTCTCCCCACTTGTACACCATCCCTTCACCTTCCCTGCCCCCCTCCAGATTGCTGCTTGCATCCCACATGATGTTACATGCCAGCCCGAGATGCTGGAGTTGGCTGCCGTGTGTGCGTAAGGTGTGCTTGCTTGTGTGTGAATGGTGTGTGTCTGTTTTACGGATGAAGGCTGTGGCTGAGAACACAAATTAATGTAATTAAAGCAGCAAGATACAGTAAAGCCTGAATACACAGAAATACACGGGAAATTATCTTTTCCACCTCTGCTAAAGTATTCTTCTAGAGAATATAAACTTTTTTCAAGCAAGAATTCCTTTAGCTTAGCTTTAAATGGTATATTATTATGTCGTAGACACTTAATATTAATTGGAAATCTGTTGCAGATTGTTGTGCATGTGTATTTTATGCCTTTTTGCACCAGAGACAAATTTTTAAGGTCACAGTGTGTCGTGTTCCCTTCTTGTGTTGTAATGATGGTTTGACTCATTTGTTTCATATTGAGAAGGATTGTGAAGCATGAATGTCATGATTGAAAATACATGTTGTGAAGGAGTGGTTACTATCCCTATTTGCTTAAACAAATTATGACATAGGTTCTTGGAGACACTCCACACAAAATTCAGACAACCTTTTTCTGTCTTGTAAAGACTGTTTCCAACAGTGGTGAACTGCCCAGAAGATTATGCCATACCAGTATACTCTAGTGTGGTATTTTGAACACAATGCTGTTGCCTTTACTACACTCAGGCTTGGTCACTAAAGTGTTAAGTGTGGGGAATTAACACTCACACAGCTTTATAAACCTGGCAATAAAACAAATCAATATCAGACTACATTCACATAATGAGAATGTTAAGTCCTATTCACACTTTTACAAACTGAATGTTCCTAAGGGACTTCTACTACTACACATGACAATGCAAATTTCTGTACTGCCTTATCAATCTGAAACTATCTGTGAGGCAGGGGGTGGGGATATATATATATATATATATATATATATATATATATATATATACACACACACACACACACACACACACACACACACACACACACACACACACACACACACACACACACACTCTCTTTCTTCTACTATTCACGTGGCGATAAAATGTTCTGGATGCACTATGATTTCTAAATCATTTGTCCTGTTTGCAGCAAACAACTAGCTCTCTGGATGTGTATGTGATGTAGATGAAACTTAATAATGAGAACAAATGGGTCCTATCTGTTGGTGATAAAATTATTTCTCAGTGTATTTATCCATAATTGTGATGTACATGTACCAGATGTAAGTGGAAAAATATCAGAATTTGTCTAAATGGAAACAAAAATACTTACAAAACATCAATGTACAGGCATGACCCAACTCTATCCATTATCATCTTTATTGGAGGTAAGGTATATTTTAATCAATTCTGCATTAACAAGACTTAACAGAAAGTAACTGATCATTCAGGTTCTACTAATATGACAAACTGATATATTTCCACAGTGCTATTCTAAGAGATAGTTTCCATGACAACAGTAAAAAAATTTTGTTTTAAATACAACAAACCTAAACTGCTCACCTTTTCTAGTAACAGAAGAGCTTCATCATGGTTCATGCAGTACTGACCATACACTGTCTTCATTCTTTCAGCGAGCTCTAAAAAGCATGGGCCAACACACTGCTCATCATCATTTTTACCCTTCATTGCCAGCTGAAGTTTGTCCAGCAAGTCTTCAGCCAGATGCATTACCTACACAGTTGTTGAATAAAAACACACTTATTTATCACTCAATGTTAACAAATGTATGCTAGGAAATATTACAGTAATTAAATAAACAAGGCCGCAAAATCATTTCTATCAGCTAACAACCGGTAGGGGGAAAAACACAGAAACAAAGAAAGAATAAAATAAATAAATAACAAGAAAGATGCTGGAATGATTGAAGCAGCAGCTTAATACTCAATAAAGCATACATGATACTGTATTTAAAAAAACATAAGAAGGCAACAAGTCAAACAAAAAAATCCATTGAACAAGGGGCTCTCCTCCTCTGTTGCCCTTAATCATTATAACCCACAGTTGTTCATTACCATAACCATCTTAAAACATTAGAAGCACACTATAATCTAAATGCTATGATCTTTGCAAATGTGACCATTAGAATGGGTTGTAGGATACAAATATGAATACTGGTAAAAAAGACTGCTTTCAATCCAAAGGAAAAGTGTGTCCTTGCATATATTACCACTGAAACTTTTCTTGTCTTCATTTTAGCTGAAGGCATTGAAATACTTTGAAAACTACACACTGGATCAAAAAAAGTTGTTATTCTAATTTTTAGGTCTCAAAGTGGGACACCCAACGATGTCATAGTTGTGTCCCCCCCCCCCCCCCCCCCCTCCCCACAACCCCGTGCATGAGTGGCGGAGGAAACTTTGAAATCTTCAATGGGAACTCCCATTTCTTATTGCAGATTACGATTCTATTGCAAAACCTACATACGTTTCGTCTAAAGCATTTTCTTCACCACGGGTTGCACTGTAATCAGAGGAACAGAAATGGATACACAATTATAATTTAAATTATGCTACTCAATGGTCCTTGAATATCCAGTGGCACGAGACCCTCACCTCCACGCTGCGAGGGTAGGACAGGCCATTATTTCTTAACTTCTAATTGGAAACCCCATTCGCAAGGTTGTATTCCTTACATATTGAACATGGATGACTTAACGTACCTTTTATACCGGAGCCAAAGTAGCCCCTGAGGGCCGGCAACCCACATAACACCATAGAGGATGACCCAAGGCGTACCCAAAAGCACCATGGTAAACATTGGCTATTTATAAAAAAAGATAATTGAAACAGACATTCAGAGCACTACATCCTGCAGGGGGAGCCCGAGCCACGGCCTTTAGGAAGTATCACTACACCAAAACCTGATTAGCTGGAGACAGCTATTTAGGGCCTAGAACCAGGCCTGAAGTTCAGTTCACACCGGATGTTGACCTCATGTACTGCGACCATTTAAGATTACATCTTCGTCTCGGAATTGGACTTTACTAGTGTGTGTGTGTGTGTGTGTGTGTGTGTGTGTGTGTGTGTGGTTTACCACGAACCTTTGTGAAAAATTAGAAGTGAGCTTTTGTTTGCCTCAATCAGGAGATTTTTTTTTTCCATTATTATTACCTTTTCTTGGTACGTTCAGTGATCAACCTTGTGAACTTACATGAATAAAAGTTGTGTTTGTGAAAAATTGCAAACTGTCAGTCACAACAGTACCACTGTGGGCACGGCTCAAGGTAAATGCTACTCTACATTTCCAATTAGGGTAAGTGTTCAAATGTAGTACCACCAACTTCAATACCCTTAGTGACTCGCTTTCCAAATGACCATACACAGGACAGAAGCATATCTGCGGGGATGTCAGCACAGGCCTTTCTGATGCAGTCGACCATGTCTTAACGGCCTGTTGGCACTTGCTGGTCCACATTTTCTTTTAAATACCCCACAGGCCAATTAATAGGGCCAGTTCTGGTGATTCACCAACCAGTGTAAATATGGTCTAATACCTCTTGTGTTTCGATTTTTTTAAAATTGTGAATTGTGGTTTATTAGTTTCATAACATACATAATCAAAATAATTTGATTCAGGTACAGGGGACACGTCAAAAGTTTGGTAAAATTTACTGTAAACGTAGAAAGCTGATGTTTACATACAGAATAATAATAATAATAATAATAATAATAATAATAATACAATTTTGTGTTATATACACAAAAGGCAGAGACAATAATAATAACAATAATAAAAGTAGTATCTAAAAATCTAATACTAAATTACCCTAGTTCAAATTATGTCATCTTCTAAAAATTCTTCTATCAAGAAGTATCATTTCTCCCCCAGAATCTGACGTAGCCTTATTTTTAGGATCTCTGGGTTAACATTAAATATATTTTTGCCCATTAATTTGTTATATATTGTCATCCCCATATACTGTTGTGCTCGTTCATATAATTTCAATTTTTGTGTGGGAAGCATAAAATTATTTTTATTTCTTGTTTTGTATATGTGGTTAAAATTATTTTCCTCAAATAATTTTTGCCTGCTGCGTAGGAATATAATAATTTCATAAATGTATATGGAGGGTACAGTTAGGATTTGCAGTTGTCAAAATAATGGGCAACAAGATTCTGTTTCCTGTGCAGTACACATGTATCTGATAAGTTTTTTCTGAAGTTTCATTATAAAAGATAATCTACTTGAACTTCCCCAGAAAATTATACCATACCTAATGACAGATTCAAAATAACTATTGGATGCTATTTTTCGTGTTCTCATGTCGGTAGAATTTTCAAGTATTTGCATTGCAAATGCAAAACTGCTTAGTTTATTAGATAAGGAGTCAATATGTTTGTTCCATTTCAAGTTCTTGTCCACATTTAGTCCTAGGAATTTGACAGTGTCAACTTCTTCCATAAGTTGATTATTGTGTCATATTTTAAGCTCTGCACATTTTGAGTGTTTGGTTTGGAAGTGTACCATATGGGTTTTTGCAATGTTCAGTTTTCTAGGGTATCCAGTGTGCTCACAATGAAGCTTGGAATTTTTTCTGCATCATCATCTTCAATTAAAACAGAAGTATCATCTGGAAACAGAACTGATGGGGAATTGATATTTGTAGGTAAGTCATTTACGTAGAATAGGAACAAGATTGGCCCCAAAATGGAGCCTTGAGGCACATCCTGTGATACAGTACTCCACATCGAAAAATAATTTACCACATTTGAAGTGATAGTTATCCTTTGTTTTCTGTTCTGCAGGTACAATGTAAGCCATTTGAGAGTATTGCCCTTAATCCCATATTTATCTAATTTGTAGATAAGCAAGGCATGGTTAACAGAGTCGAAAATACCAGCAACTTTACTCCTCTGGTCCAGTGCTTTGCATATCTTTTCAATAAAGTTATTTACTACATCCAGGGTGTTTTTTCCGGGTTGGAATGCAAATTATTTATAATACTATCATTTTTTACAATAGAATTTTTTATCTGGTTTGCAGCTACTTTTTCAAACACTTTCGACAAGATTGGAAGAATAGAAATAGGATGATAGTTTCCCATGTCTTCCCTCGACCCTTTCTTGAACAGATCTGACTTCAGCATACTTCAGCACATCAGGAAAGCACCCCTGTTCAAAAAATTTATTAATTATTTTAATTAGTGGAGGTGCTATTATGTGATAGACTGCTTTAAGCACTTTAGTCAGTATCCTGTCCCACCCAGCTGAGTTTTTATTTTTTAATGATAATATAATATTTTCCACATGCTCTATTGCGATTTTTTAAAAATCTGTGAGATACTCAGCTCCTTGTTGGAGTCCAAAGGGGTTCACTTTACTCTGATACTCTACTATATCAACATCTGACTTTGCCACATTTATGAAGAATTCATTTAAACACTCCAATATTTGAGCTGGGTTTACAATAAGGCTATCATTTACTTTAATCCTAGATATTTCCATTTCTATTAATTCTAACACCTAACTCTCATTTGACAACAGATCACACTGCCTTTTTTTGCTTTATGTTGTGAAATGAACTTATTGTTTGCCATTTGTTTGGCTGCTTTCACAACTTTTTTGAAGGTAGCTTTATAATGTCTAACATATTCAGTAAAATACCTGTTTTTATTATATTTCAGTTCATTATGTAGCTGCCTCTTCCTAGCACTAGAAATTTTTATACCCAGAGTTATCCATTTAACTTTACCAGTGATTTTGTTGCATGTGGTCCTAAGTAGAAAAGTTTCATTATACACCACAAGAAAACTGCTTTAATCACAATTGCATAATGTGTTGGGCAACCATCATGCTGAAACCACATACATTGTTGACATCCTGCATTAGTACCAGTAGTTTCTGTTCCAAAAATGTTTAATATTTGCATACATTTAATGTGCCGTCAACAAAATACAGACTAATGAGTTTGTTCCCCAATGATGCAACACTATACGTTAACCGATCAAGGACGCTGATGGTCAACTTGCTGTAATCAGTGGGGATTGTCTACATTCCAGTACCGCATGTTATATCAATTAATTCCACCATGGTTTGTGAATGTAGATTCATCAGAAAATAGTACCTTGGCAAAGAACATGTGGGTCGTTTGCATTTGTTGATGTGCCTACACACAAAACACTATCCGGTTATGGAAATCGGTGCCATGAAGTTCTTGATGCAGTGACACGTGGTATGAATGATGCTTATGACAATGTGGTATTGTAACAATACTATCTACGGACATACTGGAATCGTGGCTTAGTTGCCAGGTGCTTATCCATGGGTTGTAGTGCACTGCTGCTAGTACAGCATTTCATTAGCTTCTCCTGTAACACATTTGCTCAATTTCCTTTTGCCAGTCTGTACGTTGCCATCAGATATAAAGGCATTCACAACCTAGTAAAAGAATGAACGAGAGTGATCTTTCTCTGGAAAATGCCCGGCATACAAGGCCTTGACATTTCTCCTACATTCTCCATAAATCAGTATCATTTCATTTTTTTCTTCTGTAGTTGCAACATTCATCACACACATGCACATCTGTTCTCAGAATGGTATGAAGGTGTGAAGGAGATAAACACTGTGCAAATATTGCAATGTTTAGAGTTTCTATCTGTTCTATGTCTGCACGGTACATGAGCTCAAAACACAGTGTACTAGCTGTTTGATATGTCTCAGTTTGCTACACGGCCATAGTGCACGTCAAGTAGTCCCCTGTTCGATATGTCGGAGGAATACAACATTGCGAATGCAGTTTCCAGTTAGAAGTTGTGAAATATTAGCCTGCCCTATCCTCGCAGCATGGAGGTGGGATCCCATGTGGCATTGGATATTCCTGGGCCACTGAGTAGCATGTCGTAAATTATGATTAAGTACCATTTCTATTCCTCCAATCTGTGGCGAAAAAAATCTGCAATAAAAAAAAGGGGGGTTACCATTGAAGATTTCAAAGTTCCTCCCCTCTGCCCCCTGCCTGCCACCCATGCACAGGGTGGGGTGGGAGGTTGAGTGTGCTTTTGTTGGTTGTCCCCCAGAGTAAAAACAAATTGGAATTACAGTATAACCCCACTTTTATGTTTTCCCACTGTTCACGACTTTTTTTTATCATTTCCATCAAATTTCCTATGTCCATAGTGTTAATTTGCATCCGATTTTGCGTCAACATATTTATAATTTTCCTGCGATTTACGCATTACACAAAAATGTTTGTGGAGAAAAAAAAATGACACTGACATGATGTTGGCCATCCAGTAGTGTTTACACATATTATACAAATAGTATGTGGTTAAGTTTCTTGATACCAGGGCACTCTACTCAGTGGATCTAAAGCGGTAAAGTGTAAAAGTTGGAACAGTTCGTGCCGTATTCCTGCTGCTGCCAAGCTCTAATTGGCATGGTGACTGATGGGAGTAACTAGGTTCATTCGAATAAAGATACCATGACCAATCACAACCATTTGCCAACTCTCTCTACTGCACAAACGCAGTTTCGTAATTGCTGTGATCATTGTGACACCTTTATCGAACCAGATTTAGCATGTTTCAGCGTTTGGCCACTTGTAGTGCTAGTTGACACCATCATTCACGTTGCATTGCTCAAATGTTTTTAGTTTAAACACAGTGCCATTTACTCCCCCCCCCCCCCCCCCCATTCAAGCTGTGCAAAACGTGTTTCGAGAATTTATTCTCGTTGTCAAGTGCAGTATTTACGTATGTATTTTTTGTGATTATACACAAACAAACAATGTTACTGATAGTTTGCATGTGTGTGGTTTTACACATGACTGAGGAGGCACAGTACCTGATAACTTCAAAAAGATGACTACAATGCAAGAGACGCAGAACAACACACATTCACACTCAAAATACCTATGTATATATTTGCACTCGACAATGAGAAAAAATTCTCAAAATGCACTATGCTAAGCATGAAAAGTACATAACTAGTGTGGTATTTAATTATTTAAATAATGAATGACAGCGCAGGCTTTCAAAAATATCAATTATGATGTATGAAATTGAGTCAAACATTCCGACTTCCCAGACAATTATCAGTTCCAGTTACATCAGTGGTTTTTATTAGATAATAGACGTTTATTAGAAAATAAACAAGTCCCTGAGAAGCCTTTTGATGCCTGTTATATTCATTCATCATACATAAATTGCGAAAATGCAAGGGGGTATCCTATATGTAACTTTTACAGCTTAACACATTATTTCCCACATTTTACATTTTCCCCCCTTTTACACCATTATTTTCAAGTCCCTTGGAAAGTGTAAAAGCGGGGTTTCACTGTATAACCTTTTTTTTTTTAAAAAATCCAATGTGTAGTTTTCGAGATATCTCAATGTATTCAGTTAAAATGAACATCTTGCATGTTGTGGTACCATCTTCATTTCGCAATACCTGGACAGAATACACGGGTGGGACAAAAATACGTGAACACTACGAAAATGCATGCTTGAACATAAAGGCAAATGTTAGCAAAGCCTGCAGGTTGTGCTATTATATTTGACAACAAAGGGAACCTGTGCAGTGCCCTCAATACATTGCAAGTTTCAGTCATGGTCAGAACTGTGTTCTGTGTAGCTGTGAGCGCATGACATCGGAACTAAGTGAATTAGAATATGGGCAAATGTTTGGTGCCTGTATGGTGGGTGCTCCTGTAGCCAAAGAAGTTGAAATGTTTGGTGTTCCAAGAGGTAAAACGCTGAAGATTTATATCACATACAGAGGAAGCAGAAAAATATCATTTGTTAAGTCACAACGCAGGTAAAAGTGTGTACAGAGTCACTGAGACAGACAATCACAGAAGAGAACTGTGACGAAAAATAAGAGGACAACAGCTGCAAAAGTCACTGTAGAACTGAATGTCACTCTTGCAAATCCTGTCAGTACCAAAACAACATGAAGTGAGTTCCTCAAGCAAGGAATTGCAAGGCAAGCCCATAACACAAAAATGTGGTGCCAAAGCCATAAAACCTGGATTACAGAGCAAAAGAAGAATGTCATTTGGTCAGATGAGCCTTGTTCCATACTGTTTCCAAGCTCTGGGTGAGTTCACATCCCAAGGGGGGGGGGGGGGGGGGGGGGGGGGGGGGGAACACGGCACGGGTTTAGTGATGATACAGGCAGCCATATCATGTATTCCACGGTTACTCTGCAAGGTCACATTACTACCATTGATTACGTGACCTTTTGGCTGACAAAGTCCACCTACGATACAATATTTGTTCCGAATGGTGGTAGTGGTGTGTTCCAAGAAGACAGGGCCCCAGTGCACAAAGCTAGTATGATCCGGGACTGGTTTTATGAGCATGTCAGCACGGGGATAAATTTTTGCATCTCCCCTGGCCACCAGTCACCAGATCTCAGTATTATTGAGCCTTTGTGGCCTACTTTGGAGAGAAGGGTGCATGATCACTATCTGCCTCCACTTGACACTATTTTGCAGGAAGAATGGTATAAAATTCCCCTGAAAACCAAACAGGATATGTACTTATCCATCTTATCCATTCTGAGATGAGAATGTCAACAGTTTTCCTATATCACATTACGTAGGTAGAATATAATAATTCCAATCCCAAAGAAAGCAGGTGTTGACAGATGTGAAAATTACCGAACTATCAGTTTAATAAGTCACAGCTGCAAAATACTAACGCGAATTCTTTATAGACGAATGGAAAAACTGGTAGAAGCCGACCTCGGGGAAGATCAGTTTGGATTCCGTAGAAATATGGGAACACGTGAGGCAATACTAACCTTACGACTTATCTTAGAAGAAAGATTACGGAAAGGCAAACGTACGTTTCTAGCATTTGTAGACATAGAGAAAGCTTTTGACAATGTTGACTGGAATACTCTCTTTCAAATTCTAAAGGTGGCTGGGGTAAAATACAGGGAGCGAAAGGCTATTTACAATTTGTACCGAAACCAGATGGCAGTTATAAGAGTCGAGGGGCATGAAAGGGAAGCAGTGGTTGGGAAGGGAGTGAGACAGGGTTGTAGCCTCTCCTCGATGTTATTCAATCTGTATATTGAGCAAGCAGTAAAGGAAGGGGGGGGGGGAAATTCGGAGCAGGTATTGGTATCAAAATCCATGGAGAAGAAATAAAAACTTTGAGGTTCACCAATGACATTGTAATTCTATCAGAGACAGCAAAGGACTTGGAAGAGCAGTTGAACGGAATGGACAGTGTCTTGAAAGGAGGATATAAGATGAACACCAACAAAAGCAAAACGAGGATAATGGAATGTAGTTGAATTAAGTCGGGTGATGCTGAGGGAATTAGATTAGGAAATGAGACACTTAAAGTAGTAAAGGAGTTTTGCTATTTGGGGAGCAGAGTAACTGATGATGGTCAAAGTAGAGAAGATATAAAAATGTAGACTGGCAATGGCGAGGAAAGCGTTTCTGAAGAAGAGAAATTTGTTAACATCGAGTATAGATTTAAGTGTCAGGAAGTCATTTCTGAAAGTATTTGTATGGAGTGTAGCTATGTATGGAAGTGAAACATGGACGATAAATAGTTTGGACGAGAAGAGAATAGAAACTCTCGAAATGTGGTACTACAGAAGAATGCTGAAGATTAGATGGGTAGATCACATAACTAATGATGAAGTATTGAATAGAATTGGGGAGAAAAGGAGTATGTGGCACAACTTGACAAAAAGAAGGGACCGGTTAGTAGGACATGTTCTGAGGCATCAAGAGATCACAAATTTAGCATTGGAGGGCAGCGTGGAGGGTAAAAATCGTAGAGGGAGACCAAGAGATGAATACACTAAGTAGATTCAGAAGGATGTGGGTTGCAGTAAGTACTGGGAGATGAAGAAGCTTGCACAGGATAGGGTAGCGTGGAGAGCTGCATCAAACCAGTCTCAGGACTGAAGACCACAACAACAACAGGGTAGTGCATTGGGTTTTCAGTATGTCCACATTTTTGATCACTTTCTGCATTTTCTTCATTGTCTAATAAAGTCAGCTAAAGGGCACTGAAGTTTTTCATGGTGGTTTTTCAACTTGGCTGTAAAAGAACATTGTATAAAAACTCTCTCTCTCTCTCTCTCTCTCTCTCTCTCTCTCTCTCTCTCTCTCTCTGCCCCCCTTTTTTGTACAAAAACTTAAGCCTATAGTAGCTGTTCAAAGTGATGGTAGTTATTCTCAATGCAAGTATTACAATGGACATGAAATTTTGCCATACTCTCTCAAATATCCCGGCGGTCTGTTTTACAAAGAGACAGACATCTATGACACTATCAGCAAGCTTATACGGCAGACACCACTGACTTCGTATAACTGCACAGGATAAAATACACAGGATGAAATCCAGCAATGGCACTGGCCATGGGACATGACCTCCCCTTCCAATTCAATTATGGCAGTATTTATTGTTTAGCTGTTCATGGGAAAAAATGTTGAAGTAGGTTATTAAAAATCTTGTTGACCCACATGCTCTCGTGAACAACAAGAGATAAAATCTCCAACAACAACAGTAACACATCTTGAATGAAATTATTTTGGATAATTAGGCTTATTATGACTCAACAAAACAGAATAAAATTGATAACACAAAACATTTACACCATAGGGAAAACATTTATTATCTCCATCTTTCATTACATTTTCACACATAATCAAATTCATTATTCTAAATAAAATGAGAAAAGTATCTTTGGCACTGGAACTCTTCACTTCTGTTCATCATGACTGACATACCATGCAACATTTTGTGCATCAAGTGATCTAAGCTCCTTTTCGTAACCCCAACAGCTATTACGCCATCAAGTATCTCACGAGGCGTGTTTTTTAAGTAAGTACCGTTCTGAAATTAAAAAAAGACGTGCTAAGATATTACAATAATTTTATTTTTACATTAAAGCCTGTATCTTAATCTACTTTTCTACATAATTTCCATCAATATTGAGGCACTTGTCATAACGTTGTACTAGGTTTTGAATACCCTTCTCATAGAAGTCTGCCGCCTGACTTGTTAACCACAGCATTACCACCGTTTTGACTTCGTCGTCGTCTTGAAGACACTGACCGCCCAGGTGTTTCTTAAAGTGCAGGAACAGATGGTAGTCACTGGGGGCAAGATCGGGGCTGTATGGAGGATGATCTAGAGTTTCCGATCGAAGAGATGTGGAGATCTTTTGTCTGATTCGCCACATGCGGACGGGCATGGTCTTGCAGCAAAACGATGCCCTTGCTCAACTTCCATGGACTGCTGCTTTGATTCTGATGTGATGTAGGTCACCCATGGTTCATTGCCCATAACAATTTGGCTTAAGAAATCATCACTGTCATTGTTGTGACAGTGCCATGACATTTAACAGTGCTGCCACAACAGTACGCGCAAACGGCGTTAGAGGCGCTCCGCAACTCGGCTGAGCGCGGGAGCGCCACCTAGCTACGAACGGCGCCGCCGGCCGCATGTCACGGCACGGCAGTCGAATGAGAGATACTGAGTTGTTATCATGTAACCAGCTATTGTTTCTAAGTGAGTGTGTTTGAATATCCACACAATTATTGGTGATTAAAGGTTATAACACTTTTTGGTGACGAGGTCGGATATTTTCACTGCGTTGCGGATTTGTGTGTTCGTGACGGGGCAGACATGGAACAGCTTATGGAAGCGCTCACTGAACAACAAACACAGCTGACGGTTGCTATTCAGGCACAACAAACACAGCTGATGGCTGCTATTCAGGCGTTGTCGACGTCGCTTACTCATCGTCTGTCTTCCTCTTCTCCGCCTCCATTCCCTCCTTACGACGAGGCCGCTGAAGACTGGGAGGATTATGAGAAGTGTTTGCAGCAACACTTCTTGGCTTTCAGCGTTGTCGATGCTCCTATGTGTAAGTCGTTATTTCTATCTTGGATTTCCCCACGGATCTATCAGCTGCAATCTCAGTTAGCCCCTCTGCGGGAACCTGCCTCCCTGTCCTTCCAAGAAATGTGTGACTTATTGTCTAACTATTACCGCAAAAACACCCACATCGTTGCCGCCCGCGTCGCAAACAGCCCCATCAATCTTACCGGGCTTGGGCGGTGGAACTACACGGTCTGAGTAGGAAATGTCAGTTTGTCGCGGACACTCATCATGAGTCTTATGCTGATTCAATGGTTAGGGATGCTATTCTACGGCTTGCTCCTGATAAAGAAGTTCGGCAACGTGCCCTACAACTGCCAACCCCATTGTTGTCGGAAGTTCTAAGCATCGCTCAATCCTTTGAAGTGTCTCATGCTGCTGGCGTGCAAACAGACACGTGGTGTGATGTAGGCACTGTACAGTCAACTTTCGACACAGACAATTTGCCTGTTTCACAGGAGAACGAAGATGTGGCGGCGGTTCACTCGTGTAAACAACGTCGCGTTGTGCCGCAACGCTCGCAGCGAAAACAGCAACCACAGAAGCAGGTTCGTTCCGCACTTCCTTCTTGTCCACGTTGTTTCGTACAGCATGACAGGGCCGCATGTCCAAAACGTTGGGCCACATGTAATTCATGTAGGAAAAAAGGCCATGTCAGTCCCCTAAAGTTCCTGTCGACGAGGACGAGGCATCGAACATGGATGTTAACTTTGTGCTTTCTCAAACAAATAAGTTGTTTGTTACTGTATGTGTTCTGGATAAAGACAATCGCATGCAAGTGGATACTGGCTCTGCAGTAACTCTCATTAATTCTCGCACGTATTTGGAGTTGGGCTCCCCTCCCTTGTCTCCACTTACACGAAATCTGAGAACTTATAATAAACAGAAAATTCCTATCATTGGCCAGTTTGATGCTTCCACTGCCTACAAGTCTGTTGTTAGGCCCCTCACATTTTATGTGGTGGATCATGCGGGCACTGAAAACCTGTTCGGTTTTGATGCTTTCCAGTTGTTCGGGTTCTTCATTGATGATGATGTGCACCTCATATCTGAGGATATTCCGTATCAACAGCTGGATGGATTGTGTACTGAATTTTCGTCCGTGTTCTCTGCTGGTCTAGGTCGTGCCAAGGATTTTGAAGCCCACATTACTCTTAAACCTACAGCTCGCCCAAAGTTTTTCCGGGCACACCCTATTCTGGTGGCGTTGCATGCACCTGTCAAGGCTGAGATAGACAGGTTAACAGCTTCAGGGATTCTCCTTCCTCTTACCTCCAGTGAATGGGCATCGCCAATCGTTGTGGTTTCTAAACCAAATGGGAGTCTGCGATTGTGTGGCGATTTTAAACCCACCGTCAATGCTCAGAGCCTCATTGACACTTATCCTCTTCCCCGTCCTGAGGAGTTATTTACCAAGCTCGCTGGGGGCCAGTTCTTTTCCAAACTTGGCTTATCGGAGGCGTACCATTCCGTTGGATGCTTCTTCCAAGGAATTTCTCGTCATCAACACTCCTCGTGGATTGTATCAGTACCAGCGGTTACCATTTCGTGTCGCTAGCACGCCGGCCATTTTTCAGCAGTTTTTGGAACAGCTCAAGGCTTCCATTCCCGGCTGCATAAACTATCTGGATGACATTGTTGTCACGGGGGCCTCCACTGAGGAGCACCTTTGCAATTTGCGTTCACTGTTTTGGGTTTTGCATTCGGCTGGGTTGAAGTGCAATCTGGACAAGTCACAGTTCTTCCAATCCTCCATTGTGTATCTTGGTTTCCACTTGTCCCGTGAGGGTATACGTCCTCTACATCAGCACGTTGCGGCCATTAACGCTCTACCCCGGCCGTCTATGGTCAAAGAACTTCAGGCGTTTCTAGGCAAGATTACTTATTATCACAAATTCATTCCATCCGCGGCGGCGGTAGCTCATCCTCTGCATCAGCTGTTACGCAAAAACGTCCCTTTCTGTTGGTCCGACGAGTGTGAGCAGGCTTTTGTCCACCTGAAGGCTCATTTGCAGTCGGCGCTTTGTCTTGCCACATTCCGTCCGGGTCAGGACTTGGTTCTGGCGACTGACGCGTCACAGTATGGCCTAGGGGCTGTTCTCGCCCATCGGTATGAGGATGGGTCGGAAAGACCCATCGCCTATGCTTCCAAGACCCTCAACGATGCGCAATGGCGATACTCTCAAATTGAAAAGGAGGCACTCGCTATCACTTATGCTCTAAAAAAGTTCAGCGTTTTTTTGTATGGTTCTAAGTTTCACCTCATCACCGACCACATGCTGCTGGTCCTCTCTGTTCAGCCCATCGGCGTCGCTTCTGGATAAGGCAGCTCACCGCCTGCAACGTTGGGCCTTATACTTGTCTCGTTTTCACTATGAGATTCACTATCGCCCCACGGCCCAGCACGCCAACGCTGACGCATTGTCGCGATTGCCGATGGGCCCCGACCCGGTTTTCGATCGTGATGAACTACTCTGTTTCCACATTGATGAGGAAGAACGTCGTGCGGTCGAGGGTTTTCCACTAACGGGTTTGCAGGCCGCATCGGCTACTGCGCGGGACCCGGTCCTGCGTCAGGTGATCGGTTTTGTTCAACGGGGTTGGCCGGACAGGACCAAGGGACGGGCATCGGATCCCCTTCGCAACTACCATGCCTTGCGCCTTCGTCTGTCTGTATGTGATGGTGTTGTTCTTCTGGCCAAGGATGGCGCATCTCCACGTGTCGTGGTGCCAGCCTCTCTTCGCAAAGATGTTCTCAAACTGTTGCATGAAGGCCATTGGGGGATTTCTCGGACTAAGTCCCTGGCCCGCAGGCACGTTTATAGGCCCGGTATTGATTCGGACATCGCCCACATGGTTGCTGCGTGTGGTCAGTGTGCTCAACAACTGGCTGCACCTTGTACAATGCCCTATCCGTGGCCTGATCCGGCGCAGCCATGGGAATGGGTGCACGCTGACTTTGCCGGCCCCTTCCTCGGTACTTATTGGCTACTGTTGATTGACGCCTTCTTGAAGTTTCCATTTGTTGTTTGATGTCCATCGCCCACCACTGTGGCGACGATGCTGGCTTTGTCTAAAATCTTTGCGCTAGAAGGTCTTCCATCCACGATCGTCACGGACAATGGTCCTCAGTTCTCTTCGCAGGCCTTCCGTGATTTTTGTGCTGGACAAGGGATTCATCATGTTCCCAGCACCGCCCTTCCATCCGCAACCGAATGGGGAGGTCGAGCGCCTTGTCCGCACTTTCAAAAGCCAGATGAAAAAATTCCTTAGTGATTTTTCCACAGATGACGCTCTGCTGCAATTTCCGAGTTCTTATCGCTTCACGCCTCTGGGTGATCGCAGCCCTGCTGAACTCTTGCATGGCCGCCAACCACGCACTCTACTGCACCTGCTTCACCCTGTCACGCCTTGTGCTGTGTCCCCTAGTGTGGGAAAATACTTGGTGGGTGCCGACGTGTGGGCACGAGGGTATAGATCTCGCCCTAAATGGATTCCAGGGGTGGTCAAGGCTCTTCGCGGCCGCCGGCTTTGTGAAATATGTACAGACGACGGCATGGTTGTTCGCCATTACGACCAGATGTGCCCAAGAGTGGTGGCTACGCCGGTGCCACCGCCCCTTCATTCGCCTCCACCAGCCCGAGAAGCCAGTCCTGTCGCTGCTGCCAATCTACCATACATGTTGATGCAGCCGACGTCGCTACCACTTCCGAGTACGCCGGTACCAGCCCCAGTCGCGACGCCGCCTTCTCCGGGACCCATCTCGCTGGAGCACACCCCCAGGTCCACGACACCGATGGATGCTGCTCCGGAGTTTTCACCCATCATCTCGTCCAGGAGGCACGTTCCACGCACGAGCTTCCGTCCTGGACATTTTCGACCATACTCTCGGGTCTCTCAGCGGGATCTTCTCGGGGCCTCACAAGAGGCCATGGATGTCTCCGCACTGTCCATGTCTCCAAGGGAGTGAGTGTTTTTTTTTTAAGGGGGGAAAAGTGTTGTGACGGTGCCACGACATTTAACAGTGCCGCCACGACAGTATCAGTATGCGCAAACGGCGATAGAGGCGCTCCGCAACTCGGCTGAGCGCGGGAGCGCCACCAAGCTATGAACGGCGCCGGCCGCATGTCACAGCACGGCAGTCGAATGAGAGATACTGAGTTGTTATCATGTAACCAGCTATTGTTTCTAAGTGAGTGTGTTTGAATATCCATGCAATTATTGGTGATTAAAGGTTATAACAGTCATTGTGGTACCACTCAAGGAAAGTCGATGCACTGTCTAAACGTGTGGTTTTGTGCACACCCGTCAACATTTTCAGTACCAAACTTGCGCACAACTTTTGGTAATTCAAGTGCTCGGTCACAACCCCATACAAAACACTACGAGAAACATTAGGAAAGTCATCCCACAAGGAGGAAATCGTAAAGCATCTGTTTTCTCTCACCTTATTGTCCACTTCCTGCACCAAACTTTCATTAACGACCGAAGGTGCACACTCCTTTGTTCATTGTTGTGCGGCCATCTTTAAATGATCTCACCCACTTTCTTACCATTCCATCACTCATAATGTTTTCTTCGTAAACTGCAAAGATCTCATGATGAATATTGATTGCTTTTAGTCCTTTAGCACTATGAAATCTTATAACAGCCCGTACTTCACAGTCGGCGGGATTCATGATTATCAGAAGCATCTTAAACACTCAGTACACAACGTAAACAAGGAAGAATCAGACCGTAATGGCGTCAGTGAGTAATTAAGGTACAGGCTTTCATGTAAAAATAAAATTATTGAGATATCTTAGCACATCTTTTTTTAATTTCAAAACGGTACTTAAAAAAATATGCCTTGTACATACTACTGGACTGGTGAGTGAAATGGTGGTTTCAGCACATGATTTGAAAATAGCTTACAAAATGAAAAACACAACTCCAGAAGAGCATTACCAAAGCAATATAATTAGAGCAAAGTTGACTCTCACCATTATTTTCTCTCAGTTGCCTACAACTTTTTCTCTTTTACATAACTGCACATAATGTTCTAAACACCTTTACAAGCCACAATATTACTTTTGGTGCACTTGTAGCATTTACGATGCCTACATTAAGTGCTACCTGTCTCGGTGCTATCCCAGTCTTGTTACAACTGGTTTTTACGTGCATGAAGTTATCTGGTCAACCATAATGAAGGTGGAAAAATAAGAGTAGCAATTTTACTCATTCTGTTAATGGAGTTCCACCAACAGGATAAAAAATTACACACATTTTAACTGCATTAAATTCAATGACAGATTAGAGACAGAACTTCAAGTTATTCTTCCACTCCAATACAGCTGTCTTCATCTGACATTCTCAATTCATCAGCTCCTACTCATGTTAGGTTCCCCTACTGTTTTGGCTTGGTATTTTCCCCACAATCATTTCACATCCTCTCTCATTGCTACAAATACCTACATACAAATATGCATATTTTCCCCCCATCTATGTAGCTTTAATGCAGTTTTAGAATCTGCTGATTTTCTACATTTCTCAATTTTAAACTCTATGTCAACTTGACCAACTGTTGTAAGAATTAACCCTATCATCAGCAGTGGCATATACCTAGAAGGATTAACACTATTTATCTTACCAAAAGCAATTCCACTCATTACCTACAGGTAACAAGAGTTCTCAATTTTGCTGATTTGTTCAACACAGTTTTTTGATTATCCATTGAGTGCAAAAGAAACAATTATCCACGGTTTGCTCAATACAAAAGTAGTTTGGGGAACTTTTAATTACTTTTTGGTCTTTCCTAGAGTTATATACGATATAAAGCTAACACAATACACTGTGAGCACAACAAAATGAAATACAGCCACACATGGTTAAGTAATAGGTGGCTGGCAATATTCAAAATTCATCTTATAAAAGTGTAGGTTTTATGTTACACAGAACCGAGAAGTTACTTACATCCAGTATGTTCCCAAAAACAATTTCAACATTAATGCCCCTGTTCTCAAGAAATTCAGGGTTGTGCAGATTGAAAGTTTCATAGGTAATTTTCAGGTCACGGACAAATTCTTTCTCTGTGAAGACAAGTTCTGATATTACATTTTGTCTCTGTTCCTGTTTCTTCTTCCTAGAATTCAAAGTTAAATTTCATTGATGACTGAACATGCAAGGCAGGGCCTAAAGCTGTATTAGATAGTTAGTGTTCATGGCATGCAATCTGACTGTTTAAATTTTTTCACTTTCACACTACAGTAGAACTGTGCATTTTCAATTAAAATTCTTAGATCTTTAACTTTACTTTTTGTAGGATCAGTCTGTTAAGTGACCTTACAACAGGTAATACTATATAAGTGCAGTGAAATGGTCATTTATAAACAAAAGACACGAGGCATCTGCTAAATAAAGGGCAAGTAGAAACTATTCATTTATCAACAGTAGCAGAGGAAACACTGCTCCACATACACAACTGACCTAGGCTCAATTTTAATGTCCCCTAACATAAAAAATACAAGTCTGCAGAGAACAGTAACAATTACAAACACTAAAATACTAAATGATACAAACAATAGAATATTGTCAACTTTCACAACTTTTTTTAACATTTAGAATCCTGCAAATGATTAGTCCATATTTCTGTAACAGACAGTTTATAATGCTTTCTGGTTTATATATGACTAATCATATTCAATAACCTCCATGTGTGGTTCTGACAATAACAGGTAATGTGAAAAGCACCGTGCTTCTGATGTGTCTAACCAGTTAGAATGAGGTATGATCATGCGAACCTTACATAGATAGCATGAATGTGTACATTCTGAACGGTTGTAACTCTCAGCAGCAAATTCATAATCTCATTTTCTTATGGAATGGCACTACAAATTGGTGGTTCATTCTCATTTGTAGAATGTTTAGGAAACTAGAGAAGACATGCCCAGTCAGACTGGCACTGTTTCCCAAACAACTATTCAGTAATACATAAGTAAACTTCATCTGTCATTATTGTTCTGATACCAATTCAACAATGGCAGATCTTGTCAAGCAAATAGTCAGCAGTACTTTTGTAACCCCTGATTTCAACATGCAGGCTAGTAAGCTGCACTTGTTCTAGTTTTGTAACCCCACAAGTAATGTCCATCAGTGCTTGCTTCTAAATTCTCTTGCAATATTTCAAAAATAATCTGAATGCTGTTTAGTCTTACAATATACTGCCTTTCAAGCTTAGCTTAACATTTTTCCTTAGCTGGAGCTTTTGTAGTAATCAGTGTAGTGACAAATTCAAACATCACACCTGTAATTCAAATACGTGCATGTGATTTGGGCCCACTAAATGAGCATCATTATTTTTGAAAATCTCTTAAAATATATGCTGTCTACTTCTGCCTAAATTCATCTACTGTGAATCATAGGTTATACAGTACAGGCTTTTATGCAAGTCATTCGGAAAGTTTTGAAAATCACTAGTTTACATTTCTGTTGCAAGACAAATATGCAATGCCATTTTCAAATATAAAAAATGTTGCAGCTTCAGAGAATTGGTAAGTACTGGTAGTGCTGAAAAGGTTTCCATTATAATGTTCCACATAATATTCAGTCACGATCAGGCACAACATTGAAAAGCAACAGACTTTGGAATCCAAAATTTTTCTAACTATTCTTCTTTCTTTCTTCTCTACATTATTTGACTGTTTGGATCTCTTTATGGAGAGGCATCCTGGGGTGTACAGATACCTGGTTTTAATCATCAAATCGGAATGCCTCAATCTTGCATTAATAGATAAGAATTTTTTGTACACATTCTTTGTTATGATTTTTTGTGGCTCTCTTTATGTTAGTTGCTTTGTCCAGAGCATTGCCTGGATTATTTTTCTCAAGTATTTGAATTCTGAAACTTGCTTTATTTTTCCATATTTTGATTCCACCTATTTGGGGCCATCTTTAATACCAGTCATCTATACAATTTTTTCATGCTAAATTTGTATTTCAGTTTTGTTTGCTACTGCTTCGAGACAGTTTTGTCTTTTTCAATGCATCTTCCTGTTTCTTTGCTAAGACTGCTAAAACAACAAAAGCTAAGCAGTCAGTTTCAAGATTTTCTCTCATTCTTCAAAGTTTCATTTTATTTATCTCGACGTTTTTACTTTGTCATCATTCTTGCACCACTTTCTCCAAAACATTTAAATAATAATGAGTCATTCTATCCCTGTGCCTCATGCCTGTTATTATTGTTATTATTATTATTATTATTATTATTACTATTATTATTATTATTATTATAAAATTTACAAGTCAATTTCGGAGTGAATTGGCACCCACAAAAATTTAAGTTTGGCATTTGTGTATTATTTACCATTACCTTGGTGCTTCAATTATCCCGAATGGGGCAATCATGCAATTTCTTTAAAGCAAATGAAGCTATCTGCATCATCATTTGGGTCCCCAGAAGAGGCTGTATTGACTTAAAAATCAGTCCTGAGTAAGCACAAAGGAGTTAGTGGTTTGTAAGGATCACATCTACAACGCTCAAAAATGAATCAAATTGTGCACTTATTCTGAACTAGAATAAATAGTCATTGTGGACACAGATTAATAATCACACTTGATTAAAAAAAGGTAGATGAGTGATTGCAGACTGCTATGCTACATCACACCTTCCTTCACATCTTGAAAGCATCAAAATGATATGACCACAGGAAAGTCTGCAAGGACTCTTGTGCCACTGTACCAACTATTCAGTCAGAATACAAGCATTTCTTGAGGAGCCCAAAGTCCAGATATTTTTTCACTCACACTTGAGTCTAAATCTGGGTTAATGTGAAAGTTTAATGCACTGGAAAGAGACTTTCGCTAAGCATTATCCTGGGTCCTTATTATCAGCTGTATTCATAAGAAGTATTCATGAAAAATCTTCAAGAGCCATAGCATGGAATTTTCACAAAGAGCTTTGAGAGGCTGCATTGCTTCACACATGAAAAAGATTTAAAGATAATTTTTAATAACTTAAAGAATTTGCATTACTTTCTTAAGACTTTCATAGTGGTCTTCCCATAAAGTCTCAACAATATCTGGTCTTCTGAACATCATACAGCTTAACAATAAATTAAATTGAAAGACATGTCTAGAAGATGGCCAGGAAATGAGATAAGAATCTTAAGAGGACCACCTTGCCCACCCCTCCACCAAGAAACAACATTAGAGCACCTTAAAACTTCCTCTGCCTTTGTTACCACACAGATTTTCATACAAGGTGATTTTGTTTTTTGATCTTTTCCTTATAAGTTTTTATTTACTTGTCTCTTCCCATTTTCTCTGCAAATCTTTTCTGATTTCTCTTCATTACACATCGTTTATGTTACTCTGGGACTCTCTGCCACAATACTTCCCTTACAAGAAAAACCAGCCACAGAGATCCCACACAAAAATCCTGAACATCACATGCATGAGTAAACTACGTAATATTGAAGCACAAAATATATGAGAAAAACACAAGAACTATACTAAAGGGGGGGGGGGGGCAGATACAGCTTATAACAGCAAAAATTTGACAACATCCAATAATTTTCTTCCTACAACAGTAAACTTACAAGAATAAAAGTAGACACACTCAAACAACTCGTCTTCTTACACAGGATGAAAATAAAAATAATCTGTCATAAAGAAACTATTTTTACTACCTTTTAAATTGTTTCAAAATGGCAGCTGTTCAACAGTAATACTACAGCATTTCCCTCATATCTGGAGTAGTTTTAAGCTTTTTAATGTTGTGTTTAGTTTACTTTATTGGCAAAATACATATTTACAAAACAGAGATCTTTTAGTTACACACCACAATAAATAACAGGTTTAATTAGGTTTCAAATTATGACTTCACTTTTTTAAACTTTTTGAACATAGTAATATATGTTTAATGGAGGAGCTATTCAATACACTGACCTGATTTTGCTTCATCATGTCGATATTATAAAGCTACATATACTCAAAAAGCTTTAGTCAAAGCTTTATGTTATTTAGTTTTTGAGTTATGAGTGAAAATCATCAAGAAAACATGAAATGTGGGAAGGGAGTGTTCAACGTAGCTAATGCATTTTTCGAACATTTGTTTTCTAATGGTGACTGGTGGCCTGTCTTCTCTAATCTGAGCTTGCTCTTTCTTTTTACTGCTTCTTTTCTTGTTTCTAGCTTTCTTTCTCTGCTGACTTTATTTGCACTATACCCACATCATCCAGTGCAAATTTATAAAACTTTCTAGGCACAGCCGGCCCCGATGGCCATGCGGTTCCAGGTGCTTCTGCTACGGTCACAGGTTCGAATCCTGCCTCGGGCATGAATGTGTGTGATGTCCTTAGGTTAGTTAGGTTTAAGTAGTTCTAAGTTCTAGGGGACTGATGACCTCAGATGTTAAGTCCCATAGGGCTCAGAGCCATTTGAACCATTTCTAGGCTCAATTCCTAATTGCTTAATTACTTCCAGCCTACCTTTCATGCCTTCATTGAATGTAATCAATGTATAATTTGTTGCAATTTTAATAATAATTTTTCCGCAAAATCCAGTATTGTGACAAACTTTCCAAGTTTTGCTGTTCAGTGATTCATTAATATTTCATGTGTTAGATTCAACACATCTTGTTAAGAGTTCTTTGGCAACTAAGTTTTTAAACAGATGGTAAAGTATTTTTTGTGCCTACAGCTATTAACTGTTTCTTCAGAGACTGCACATTGGTATGGATAACATGATTCATTTCCCTTGGGGCAAAAATTATGCATCAGGTTGGAATCAGAAGAGCATTTATGATACCATATAGATGCTGTTATGTTAATAACAGAGAATTTTCTCCAATTGCATTTCCATAATATGAGGTTACTGTATTTATGACAGCATTTGTCAATCTCTTTTTACCATACAGATATTTAGTGATAGGGTTATTAAGTTCATATGGCTTTAATTCTGAAACAGCCATGAAGGATCTGGTATCACCATCACCAATGTAATTAACTTACTGTGCACTAAGTCTAATCTCGCCCAGCCGGTTAGCCATGCGGTCTAACACACTGCTTTCTGGGCGGATAAGTGTGCCGGTCCCCGGCTCGAATGCGCCCGGCTAATTAGTGTCAAGGGTCGGTGTGCCGGCCAGTCTGTGGATGGTTTTTAAGGCAGTTTTCCATCCGCCTAAGTGAATGCAGGCTGGTTCCCCTTATTTCGCCACAGTTACACTATGTTGGTGATTGCTGCGCAAACGCTGACTCCACGTACACGTACACCATAATTACTCGACCACGCAAACTTTTGGGGCTACACTCATCTGGAGCGATATGTTCCCGGAGGGGGAGGGGGGTCCAACTGCACAATAACCCTGGGTTCGGTGTGGTGCGGCAGTGGCGTGAGTGGACTACTGTAGCCTGTTGTGGGGTTGTGAACCACTGAGGGCTATGGTGGCGACGAAGCCTCTCAGTCGTCTCTAGGTCCCCAGATCCATACAATACAATACAATACAAGTCTAATCTCTGATTGCAGAAAAGCTTTCTTCGTCCTTCAATTCCCATGGTACCTGCTGTACCCCTATGATTAACTGAACCATTTGGATCACAACTTTCCATCCATTCTGCATGAGTCAATGAGTCATATTCTTTTTATTATCTTTCCACCCTTTGCTATCCTTACAATAAGAAATGGACACTTTGGTATTCAAAACATTCCACGATTTCCTTGCTACTACTGTGCATACCCCATATAATGATGAATGTCCCCTCGTAAGCCACGTATCACCACATGAAACCAAACTTGGTGCTTTTGTAGAATCTAAACTTCTGCTGCAGCTTTACTGGCACATAATTTCTTCATACTCTTTGACACAATGTTGATTTAACTGCTGATAAGGTTATATGTAGTTTTCCTAACTTTTGGCCTCATATTCATTGTCCCACAAAATATTTTGAGACTTGTCAGACCCGTCCTACACATTTCATTCCATACTCCGCCCTTCTATTAATAGAGTAGACATTTATAGTTTTCTCTGACATTGGGCAGTTATAAAATGAGCTTACAATGCAGAGTTAGCACATGTTATAACAATTTTGCAACCTAGCCCTGACATATTGTTTATATTAAAATTTATATGTCCACCAAATATGCAGTGGAGGCATCTGTAATTTCAGCAGACATTGTGTTTATGCACACAATAACATTGCATGGAGCATCAGTAATGTCTGATGCATGTCTGTTAGAACTGTCACTTGTTTAAGAAATTCTTTGATTTCATAGATTTCTTTGGCTGAGTGTATATTCTTATATTGATTCCCATTTAAAGGCAATTTCTTCACCTTATAGCACACTTTCTTCTTCCCCCTGATCATTCATAAAATGCTTAGAATAAAGTTAACACATGATCTGTTTAAAAATCGTAATCAAATGTTTAATTTACTTCACAAAAGATGGCTGCAAGTAGGAGAAATTTAACTTCTGGACTGATCATTACAAGTATGACAAATTTAATTTTGAAACTGTATATAAACAATATGATAAATTTTGCAAAATGCTACATTAGACTCAAGGAAAATTAAAAGTTACTCTCAGGGAGCATGGCTTTCAAGGAATAGATCAGAGGGTATTGTTTTAGTATTTAATTGATAACTCGGAAACTATTAGAGCTATTGCAATAATTTTTTGAGCAAAATGTTTCTATCATTTGGAGCATAAGAAAAAAATAATTTTGAGAAAGCAGTTTTATGAAGGTACCTGACCCCCTTAAATGAAATACAATGTTGTATGAGAAATGTCAAACTGTATTAGCAATACTCCTTTTACACTGGGCAGGAAACTGTCAATCAGAACAACTACTTTAAAAAAACAAAAGTTTCTGAATGTAACCTTAGGTCCTCTTCTGTAACAGATGTAGTCTGCATAACTTCAAGGTTAGCACTAATTTCCTGGCCACTGGAGTTTACATCACTAGGTGGTTTCTGCTGCAGCACACAGTCTTGTTTGCCCAAATCATCCACACTATTTTGTGACCCATTTCCTGCAAAAAAAATAGAAATACAAAAATATTGTGCTGTTCTACTCTCAGAGTGTATGGAAGTTTATGCAAAGAGCATTTATAAGTTTCGCACCACCACACAGTAACTATTTCACCTTGTATACGATTTAAATCAGCTTCAATGAAGAGAATCTTTTCTTCACACTCCCTTATCCTGTATTTCATTTCTTGCACACTGTCTTCATTCTCGTGTGGATTGTTGCTGAGCTTGTTTTCAATTTCCTTTTTTTCTTTCTTTATTTCCTAAGAAGAAGAAAGATCAAATTGCTCAATGTAAGACTTCAATGACTCCTGAGTAAACTGAAAGCACAATAAAATACAATATTACACTAAAATATGATAAAGTGGCAGTAAACAACTTGCTGCCTAAAATGTTACTCAACCTAACATAACATCATTAATCCACATTTAATAATATACTTCATCTGAAACCTCCCACAAAGTACATAAAAAAATTGAATCGGCTAACATATTCAATAATTTATGAAAACTCCATTTATAAACATGTAAACTGCAACAAAGGTAGTTACCCTTCTTCTGAAGACCTGGCTTACATACATGATGGATAAATTTACACCTCACTCAATGATGTTCGAATTTGTCAGTTGACATAAGAAAATTAATTCAGTCAACACAATTTTGGCTTATTAGGCCAAATTTTCTGCCTGTAGAAGATTAGATACAAATTACTAAGCACTCAGTTAGCAAATGATGACATGAGAGAGTGAGGAATGCAGCAAATAGGCTGGTTGAACTTTTTATTTTTCCATCTTGATTACAGGATGGGCAAGAAGCAGTATAGTGTGTTCTTGTAGTTACCTTCATTGCTGACACGAAACTTCAAATTTTGGTAGGCAGTTTCCCAGCTATTGTGTCGGACCTCGTGCTTTTTCCAAATAAATCGTTACTTCTTGTGCAGATAGTGTGGCACTTTGTCACACAATTTACACACCCACAAATTGTAGAAGAGAGCTGTAACCTTTATGTGGTACAATGCAGTTTGCTTCCAGTTGGCTCACGGGAGTAATACACGAGTCAATAAATTTCTTCCATAAACAAGCTGATGATGAATGCCTTTTCTGGCTACAACTGTTAACTTCTCATAAAAATGAGACTATTGGGGTGGTCCAGCTTGTGTTGTAAAATGGAACATCTCAGCTCACTATGACCCCCTCCACCTACCTTGGGATCACGATCTGTCATGTCACCCTACCTCTGTGATCTGCAACATGGGAATGCCTTCAGTTAAGGAGACTGAAGTAAAAGAACATTGGGTAATGAGTGTATTTATCATGCAGAAGTAATATTTTGCAAAGTTGATGGTTTCATTTTTATGGATTTACCAATTTTGAGGGCGCAAGGGCACTCCTCCTCTTATCCTACTGACTCTAGTTTTCACAATTTCATTTTCATACAGAATGGAAACAAAGCAGAAGCTAGTCTTAGAGAAGTTATATTATATATATATATATATATATATATATATATATATAAAAAAAACAAAGATGAGGTGACTTACCGAACGAAAGCGCTGGCAGGTCGATAGACACACAAACATACACACAAAATTCAAGCTTTCGCAACAAACTGTTGCCTCATCAGGAAAGAGGGAAGGAGAGGGAAAGACGAAAGGAAGTGGGTTTTAAGGGAGAGGGTAAGGAGTCATTCCAATCCCGGGAGCGGAAAGAGGTAAGTCTTTCCGCTCCCGGGATTGGAATGACTCCTTACCCTCTCCCTTAAAACCCACTTCCTTTCATCTTTCCCTCTCCTTCCCTCTTTCCTGATGAGGCAACAGTTTGTTGCGAAAGCTTGAATTTTGTGTGTATGTTTGTGTGTCTATCGACCTGCCAGCGCTTTCGTTCGGTAAGTCACCTCATCTTTGTTTTTATATATAATTTTTCCCACGTGGAATGTTTCCCTCTAAAATATATGACAGTTTGCCCTTGACTATCAATGGAAACAAGAGCTAGGTGCCATATTGTCTTTAACATGAATGACCTATTTCCCACTGCTTTATCTTCCAATCACTATAGTGACAACATGTGCCTTTAGGTATCCTCTAATAATACCCAAGACAATCATCTTTAATGAAGTTCTTCCAGAAAATTCAGTTAGCTTGACATCCAGAAATACAACAAGCTGATGTGAGCTGTGGAAACTCTGATTCTCATTAACACAAGTGACAAAAGCAGCACTGTCACTGTCACTGTCCTGTCACCAAATTCATGTATACATGACAAAGCTGCTCCCTTTGATATTAAATTTAAAGTCCACATCAGAATCTACAGGCTGTTAACAGTGTCCATGGCTCAACAGTGGTATTATCAATTGGAATCACCATCTCACACATCTCTTGTGCCCTATGTCAATTCTTGGCGTTCTACTTTGGCTTTTCTCATTACCCAGTAAGTTAGTCTCATTGAAAGGAAGTGGACTTTGTATTAGACCATATATCAACAAAATGAGCATCAAAAGGTGCTTCATACACTGCAAAGCTGCATGATCTGTGTATATGCAAACACACCACCATCACTATAATTAAATGCAATGATGAGGACACTACACCAGACAGCAGAATAGAGTTAGCCTTAAACAACAAAACAATTCAATTAACACAGGTACAATTAATGAGAATTCTGTGACTCAGTTACTGAAACTTTTTACACTTATCATCCTTTTAAATCATGCATTAAACTCAAAATCACTATGTCAGCAATAGGCATTATACAAACCATGTAAAAATACATAGAAAATATCAATGGTGCACACCTTCACGAAAGCAACAAATTGAAATCTATGAAAAACTTTTGCATTTACTGATACATTATAGTTTATCCTTACATGAAGTTGTTTTTCTTTTGCACTGATGAGAGATCCCAGTTTACCAAGATGGACACCTGAAAAACAAATAAATATGCATTTAAAAGATATTTTCAAGAAATATGACACTGTTCTCATACAGTCTGGATATCACTGACTCAGCTTTTACTTCTATGTACTGTCCATCATCTCTATGATTTATATAAAAGACTTAAATTTAGCTAGAGGACCCCCCCCCCCCAACCCTTCAACCCAATGACCCGAAGGATTCTCAGTGGCAAATATTTTTTTTTGTGCACTTCTCTCACAACTGTGCTGTATTGGGAACTGTTCCTGGTTTATTATCCCGCAGGCTGCTGTTGGAGCACTCGTACAACAGATACAGCTGTAAAATTAAAATGTGAATGTAAATTCTCCAAAAGCAGCCCGTAGTATATAAAAAGAATTCAATGCAGCACAGGCATGTCAAAGGGTCACACAAAGTTAATGCTGATTATGCATAAAATACATTACGTAAAACATGTGGCTAACATAACTGTCTTATTCATCACCGAAATAGGATTCACATAAAAGGCAAATTGATTCTCACAACTGAGGAAGTGGTAGATGTTGGTTGGTTGGTTGGTTCGACCAGACAGCGAGGTCATCGGTCTCATTGGATTAGGGAAGGACGGGGAAGGAAGTCGGCCGTGCTCTTTGAAAGGAACCATCCCAGCATTTGCCTGGAGCGATTTAGGGAAATCACGGAAAACCTAAATCAGGAGGGCCGGATGCGGGATTGAACCGTCGTCCTCCCGAATGCGAGTACAGTGTCTTAAGCACTGTGCCACCTCGCTCGGTGGTAGATGTAAAAGGAGATACGACCAAGTATTTAACTAAATACAGTGAAGAGCAATAAACAAATACAATGTGATTAGATCATGTTATGTCAGTAGCAACAGAAACATACTACAAAGTGCTGAAAAACCAACCACAAATCAAGACTGAGAAAAGAAGAAAAACATTTTACCCCTGACAAAGCAAGACCACTGAATGGTCAGTGTGCTTATGTTTACAATAACACAGAGAATGAAGAAGCATCAAAAGCTGGTAGGAAAAGACAACATAAAGATACAAGTGACATTAATCAATCAGTTCACCAGACTCTCAAATTCTAAGCAAGGAGTCACAGTAATTAGACATTGGGCCTAAATTTTGGAACCTACCTACATTCCAATTTCAAACTGTGTTAGTAGCACATTAGTACACATGAACTAAAGCTGAAGGAAGGTTTTAAATCAAGGGACTCTTTTACCTGACAAATTATAGGGAAGGAATAGATTATATAAGAATATTCAAGTCTCAAGGAAAACTCAAACCTGGGACCTTTGCCTTGGAAGGTAGGAGATGAGGTACTTATGGAAGTAAAGCTGTGAGGGAGGGGCGGGAGTCATGATTGGATAGCTCAGTTCGTAGAGTTTACTAAAGGCAAAGATTGCAGGGTTGAATCCCAGTCCAACAAACAGTTTCACAATACCAGGAACTTCATGAAAAATTTGTTTTTGCACAACGCTATTACAACTAAATGTAACTATTCCAGTTTGAGAATTTACCAAGACATGTAATTATGCCCTATGATTAGTCTCATTTATTACGATAATGTATTGCATCTCCAGCAGATGCAGAGTGTGTTGAGCACTCAATGGCATGACTCTTGGTGTCCGTATTAAAACAGTCCACGATCTGTGTTGTGAATTCGCACTATTCCGTAAGCTGTAGAAATTTTAAACACAGTGACTATTTATCATCAAACAATGGAAACTGCAGTAAGAATATCTTAACGATGTAGGAAAAAAAACAAATTGCCACTTACCACAAAAGAGACACATCAAGTTGCAGACAGGCACAAGTAAAAGACATTTACACAAAGCTTTTGATCACCACCTTCAGCAGTAAAAGGGAGACACACACCATTCACACACACAAGCAAGCACACCTCATGCACACACAGCTGCCAACTCCAGCATCTTGGGCCAGAATGTCACATCACATGGGATTCAAGCAGCAATCTGTAGGGGGCGGGGAACGGGAAGGGGTGGTGTATGGGTGGGGAGGGAGATGAACCTGTCTGGTGGAATGTGCAGGGACTAGGATGCCTGGGCTCGAGACGCTGGACTTGGTGGTTGTGTGTGCACAAGATGTGCTTTCTTGTGTGTGTGAATGGTGTGTCTCTCTTTTATTGCTGAAAGCGGTGGCTGAAAGCTTTATGTAAGTGTCTTTAATTGTGCCAGTCTGCAAATTGATGTGTCTCCTTTATGTTAAGTATCAGTCTGTCTTTTCCTACATTGTTGACTATTTATCATAAATATTAATGGTCTTGATCACAACATAAAACAATAATAACTAGATGATAATTGGTTTTGGTTGATTGGCATCCATCATCAGGTCTATAAAAACAAACAAAAAAATGGACTTTCAGTTAATGTGTAAAACTCCTTTCAACTTTAAAAAAAATGTAGTTTTTATAAAGCATTAAAACATTGAAAACAGTAAAAACCTACCTTGCTTACACTGTAACTGGTACCTAAATAAAATTTTAACCACAGTAACATTGTTACTTGGAGTAACTTGCCAATTCCCAAAAGTTTGTCGGAGCATGAATGTTAGCATATTAAACCCGTAGGAGTTTAATCACTGTGTGTTCTTACCCACCACCACCACCACCACCACCACAATTTGTCGGTTATAACTGACAGGTACCATACAAGGACACACAGTTACAATACAACAATAAAAATCAATCAATCAATCACTTATAAAGTTATGAATACCAGTATAAAAACATACATAAAACTGGTAATCCCAATATCAATATAAAATTCACAAAAACTGTGTCAAGGTTATTTAAGAACAGAACTCGTTATCAGGCTGCAGCCATTTAAAACAAAGGGTAAATCAAGAAATGCAATATCTATATTTTGTATAAATGTAAACTGATAGGGACAGCGTCTCAATCTAACATTAAAATTAGTGATAATTGCCAAAAGTCATCCACCGTGGCTAAGGCACCACATGTATGCAGCTGTGCTTAGCACAGCTGACAATGAAACACATTTGCAGTAGGCTATGGGGAAAGAAGATGGTCAGTCTGTGTTGGCAGTCTTCCATGTAGAGCACTTTCAAGATGGGGATTTTATTGTCTATCAGCATGTTAATGATATTAAAACACTAAATTTGCACTACTTAAAGTAGATCAAACATACTACAGTAACAGTTCTGCTTGAACTCTCTTTGAGTATTAGCTTGGGAGAATTCATCAGGCATCCTATCCTTGAGTGTGGTGTGCAATACCTCCATATTGTTGTTTATCTGTTGTACAGAATGCTTTTCTGCAGTGACAAGCACCCCAAAAGCTGTCTTATTCTGGGAAGATGTCTGCTCCATAAATTGCGTTAAAAAAGAGCATCCCTTCTGACTAATGTAATACCAGTCATAGTCATTACAACTTACTTTATATACTGTGGTATTGAAATTTCTGGCAGAATGTAAGTACTTTATAAGCAATGAAGACCACTCACCAAACAGCAGAAGCGTTAAGTCACTGACAGGCACACGAAAATGAATGATAACTTTGTTGGCTTTAGAAAAAAAAAAAAAAAAAAAAATCTTTCACTGGCTAATGACATGCATGCACGTGCACGCATGCACACATGTGCGCACGTGCGCACACACACACACACACACACACACACACACACACACACACACACTTATATTATATTGATCAAGACCACTGTAATTTATAATAGATAGCACAGATCACTTCGTCTCCCTCAACATATGATGCCAGGTCTCAGGTCTCACAAGCAGTCATTATTCTAAAATCATCTTGAAATGAGGACAGAAAGAAAGAATTAATGCTAAAATGACTTAAGAATGTTTGGCTGCTTGGTCACTTAGGGCCACATGAGCCAGCAACCTTCACCAGACATTAAAAACTTATAATTTAGGGAGCTGCTCGGACATTTCACAAATTCTTAATCATTGTACAACATTTGTCTGATACAATCGAGGGCAGAGGGCTAGTGTCTTTTCTAAGTATAAAATACAATCAATGAAAATTTAGCGTATCAAAATTTGTACATATCAAGCACTGTACTTTGGAGGTACAACCAGGCCCCAGACATGAGTAATCTTTATTATTTAAACTTTACAAAGAGGTTGCCTTTTCATCCATCACCTTCCAGCTGATACGACAACAATCAACAAGCTCACACCGGAACAGAGCAAATCGTCATCACCAAAGCTGCCCTGTCAATTAAACCACACTGCAGGATCACCTGACTGACATACTGAGGGCTCTTGGAGCCACAGCTGAAAAACGTCTCTCTCTTCTGTTTCCAGTTGCCTCCTACAGCAGACACTAAATGGCTCAGTTTCTTTACCTTTACATTTTCCCTCGTCCTCCGAGGTGGGTCTAGGGTTATTGGAGTTATCTTCTTGTCCCCCTGGCAACCCCCACCATGTACTCCGCATGAGTAAACTTGAGTACCTTATATTAATTACAAGCACACACTGCTTTCCATTCCTGGCTACATCCCTGAAGGAGAGTACAAACTGGTTTCAGAATAGGGATGCTGAATTTGTTTTGTTTTCAGCTTTGATGCGCCACATACAAATTACTAAGCCATGAGTGAATGTGTGAAACTATCGTTCAGCTTTGTACTGTGATGTAATGGCCAAGTGCTTAGCACAGTCCATTCGAGGGACAGTCCATTCGAGTTGCCCACTGCAGTCTACCCAGAGCTGCAGCCATCGGTGCTGCCACTGCGCGACACCTTGTGACCTAGACCATCTCCTCTACTGCCTCTGCACAAGCCAGCTCTTGGGTACAATAACTCACTGCCATCCTGACACTGTGCTCCACCACACCACAGCTCAACAGTTCCGTGCTGTTCATCAACTGACAGATGCGAGATGTCAGTTTGGTTGTTTGGGAGACGACACTGCTGGAGTTTGATGCTGGTAGAGATGTCACTGAGAGCTGCTGCTGAAGACCAAAGATTGTTGTTGCCCCAGCATTAATGTGGATAATCGAGGGTTACCATGGAAATGGCATCCTGTTCCGCTGTGGACATTAGTGGTGCTGTCAGAGATTGTACTATGGGGAGATACGTTGTATGTTACTGTTATTCTCACTGCAACAATCTATGGTGCTGTAACACTGTAGATTGTCGCAGTAAGAATAAGATGCTATTTCTATAACAACTGCTGATATATCTATGCAAACACTGTTTTCGTGGTCGAAATGTCAACCCTTGAGATATCTTTCGCAGTGCACAATAATCTCTGATCATCTGATGCCTGCCTCACCGGGCCAGGATGCCGTTTCTACGGCAACTATCGATGCACTTTAGTAACATTGTTCCGCTGTTATTACAGAAATATTAGTGTGGTTCCATCATAGTACAGTTATTTTCATTGCGCTGAAATCAGAAGAGAGCAAAATTAACTGAATTTCTGTGGCACATAACCGTAACATACGACGTATCTCCACCTAGTACAATCTTTGACAGCACCACTAACGTCCACAGCGGAACAGGACGCCATTTCCATTGTAACCCTCAATTATCCACGTAAACGTTGGGGCAACGACAATCTTTGGTGCAGACTGTAGTTCTGAGTTTAGAGGGTAGCATACTCTAAGCTTTATTTCATACCAATGAACCATTTTAATAGTATAATTTGTATTCATTGAAGAATAATGATCAATAATTGACATTATGATGTATTCCAACTGTAACTGTTCCTTCATAGTTATGTATTAAGTTATCTAATCATGAACATGTTTTCTGATTGGCTACTTATGATGTCATACTCAGAACGGTGGGTGTGTCCAGCCCCATTAATACCCGTTACCTCCATGCACAGTCAGCAGTTACACGAGCGTCAACTAAACTCATCTGGCAGTGTCCATCCACCGCTCTGGGTATAATTTGTTACTATTTATCTTATTTTTATATATTTGATATATATTTTTATATGCTTATTATAATGTCCACACTACTTTGGCAATATATCTTTACTGAGTCTGAAGATGACTCTATGAAAGAGTCAAAAGCAGTCACTCACTCCAATAAAAAAATATTTTAACAAGACTGTGATCAAGACTGTTTTAAATTTTAATTTTAACAAATTTTAAGATCGCTAACTATGTTTTCAAAAATTTCAAAAATTTTATCTTCTCACTGTCTTTCTTTCAAATGTTAAGTACTCTTGTGCCTTCCTTTTAGGGGGTGTCCAGCTTTCTGAACCGTAGAGGACAATGAGATGTATAACAATCGACATATTTGCAAAATGTGACTTGGTTTCAGAAAACATCTCTCTGAGGGTATATAGACATCTGGAGCCACCAGATATTCTTTCATTTACATCCACAGGTATTTGATTACAACTGTACAGCCATCCCAGTTACCAGAACTAATCATCAGACTTGAACTTATCTCTGTAAACTGTGAAGTGCTATTGTGCATATTAGTTCTGTGTACTTGCATATGTTCTGTTTTTGGTTATTCAACGTTCTTTCAGTCCCTGGGCTTCACCCACAATGTTAGCCCCCAAAAAAATCAGTAATGGAAAAAAGGCTTATCACAATTGTGTAAATATGAGAGCAGTAAATAAGGTCTCAGAAACAGGTACTTATCCCCTTCCAAGGATTGATGACACTTTGGATCACCTTGGCAAATGGAAATTCGTCACCATGTTAAGATATTCTTTTCAGCTGCTATCAAATTCTTATCATTGCCAAAGATCAGGAAAAAGACAGCCCTCTGGGCATTATAAATGCCTAAGGATGCCCTTTGGCCTCCTGAACACTCCTGCTACATTTCAACATTTTTGGATTTACTTTTACAAAGTTTAAAGCCAAACATGTGTCTAGCACACCAGGATGACATAATTATCTTTGCAAGTATGAAGATAAAGTATGCAACATGACTAAGAAACATACTAACTTGTGTTAGTGGTGCTAATCTAAATTTGAAATTAGAAATGTGCAGTATAGCGCAACTGCAGGTGCACTATCTAGGCCACATAATTTCGGCAGATGGTGTAAGACCAGACTCGTGATTACAGGACACCATGTACAATTTTCCAGCACTGAGGAACATTAAAAATTGCAAATCATTTCCCAGTTTAAGAAATTACTATCATTGTTTCATAGAGAACTATGCAGCCACCCTGAAACCTTTCACAAAATTACTGAAGAAGGGAACTCCTCTCGTCTGGACAGAAAACTGAGAGAGTGACAAGTTAAAACTGAAAAAATTCTTACAAGTTTACCAGTCTTTGCTTATCTGGATTTTGCACTAACTTTTATCTTGTTGTGTGATGCTAGCAACGTCGCTGTCAGTTGTATTTTGAGTCATTATTTTGAGCCATTGGCAGCTGTGGAGGCAGCCAAAAACATTTGTGTCACATATGGGGATAATGACATTGAGCACAGCACAAGAAGAAAATGGTTTTCGCGTCTCAAGGAGGAAGATTTTGACATTAGTGACTCTCCATGTTCTGGAAGACCTTTGACATTTAATGAAGATCGTTCAAACACATTAATCCACAATGATCCAAATCAGTGTAATTGAGAACTGGTAAATGTGATGAACTCTCTTGGTGGTCATCAATTGGCTCACAAACAACACCACCCCTTCTTATCATGTATCTTTACTGGTGATAAGGAATGGTGTTTTTATGCTAACATAAAGAAAAGAAAGGGATGATTGAGCCCAAACAATGCAGCAACTCCCTCTACAAAGACCCTGTGCACTTCCACAACAGATAATGTTTTGCATCTGGTGGAACAGCATGGCGTGGCGTAGTATGAACTGCTTCCCTGCGGTGTAACCATCACTGCTGACATTTAATGTTAACACCTGAGACATCTTGCAGACGCATTCCATGAACAACTGGGAAGACTGCATGAAGTGATGCTACTCCACAATAATGTCAGTCGCCATTCTACTAGACACAGAAAACTCTATACAGGCATTGTTGGATTGAGAAGTCATTCCACACCCACCTTATTCACCTGATCTTGAACCCACAGATTTTCATCTTTTCAACTCTCTAGTGAATCTTCAAGGAATTTTCTTTTCAGATGAAAATGTGCTCCAAACATGGCTCGAGACTTTTTGCCTCAAAACCATACGATTTCTACAGCTGCGTAACCGTAAAGTTACCCCAGCATTGGCAGACTGCTGTAAATAATGAAGGAGAATATACTATTGATGACTAAAGTCTCTGTTACATGCATCTGTTGTGTTTATTAGACTTGCGGAAAAATGCTACAAAATTATGTCCCAATCTAATAGCAGACTTCTATTCAATACATCCTATTGCAACATCCTGTGACCTGAATTTTGGTTCTACATGCAACTGAAAGAAACTCTGAATGCTACTATTGAACCATTCCTGTTATTGAGTCCAGAATTTAAGTTCCCTCTCAGAATACATCCTACCTTACCAGTTCTTCCTGACAGTAACAACAATGAATTGTTCAAGTTCTCAGATTAGGTTATGACACAGGAGCAGCAACATACCACTAGACAGTGTTGCCACCTATTTTACAGCATTCCACTGGCCCACTATTTTACTTAACATAATTGTTCCCGCAGTGACTTCCGCGCTGCTTGCTGTTCTGAGACTAGAGCTAGACTATATTCAGCTGTTTCACATGCAAGTTATGTAGTAGGATGCGTACAGCCATCCCAGCTGATCACATGCCTTGGTCAAGTTACAGTGGATTGTAATGTGAAATGTAAAAGTTAATGACGACTTCTATTTCTCTGCAGTCATTGACTGTAATTTTGTAATCTCACCTAGGATTGTTTTCTTAAATTAAACTACTGTTTTGCATCTGCCTATTGAAAAGCTTACTTTCGTGACTGTGCTTACCATTAACTGTTGCTTTTATTTGTTCATTTGATACTGTTTTATTGTCATGACTTATTTTTACAATCTTTCTGTTGAGTTTAACTGAACTTACTTATCTTGGTTTTGCAATCACATACATTTGGGTTCAAGGAATCACCCTTGAGGTGTTTATTGCAAATGATTTATTATTTATTTATAAGACATGCAAATGCAATGAGAAGCATCATGCATTGCTGTTGTAATTTTATACTTTTGTTAGTTGAAGCTATTTAATTTCATATGTTATTCTGGTTGATGCTCAGAAAGTGGTTGACTTGGTGCCTTCTGCTCATTAATATATTTTCAGTTTTACAACTTTTCTTTGATCAATTACATAGTTACAACATTGCTCATAGGACATAACCAGTGGTGGTAATGAACTCTAAATAAATTTTACTTACAATGCTTTCACCATCCTTGATTACAGTTAAAACAAACTGTTGTGTTTTAAAATTCTGTTCCATGATTTTGACCTATCTTACAATTGCATTTTTTCTGGCAATGTATATTACTAAAGCTACAGCATCTCTTACATAAACTAACAAGGGTGGTGCTGTATAAAATTTTTATGTTGAATTGTCTTTTCTAAGTCATTCACCCTTTTCTCAGTCTCAGAAGTGGTTTCTTTAACTTATTCCACTTCTGCCTCATTCTTGAAACTTCATTTCTGGAAAAACTGAGCACAATAACTGTTTATTTCAGCTTTCCCCTGTTTACACTCAACAGCTTGGGCTTTAATGTTTATATCCAAGCACCCTACCTTTTCATTTATGGCATTTCTATAATTTTCCTTGTTTTACAGGTATTTCAAGTTTAACTTCTTTGACTATTTGCGAAACTTTATTTTTTAATTTCCAAAAATCTTTATTTACCTCCAACTTCATCTCAGATATTTTTCTAACTCAGTTTCCCAGTCCTGTTTAAATTCTTTCCATTTTTGTTCTATCTTTCTGCCCACTTCTTTTTGTGATTCTCTAACAGTTTTTACTGCTTTCTTCTCCCCTCACTCCATTTCATTAATAGTAATTCAAACAAACCTCCTGCTCCCCTTTTTGGACTATTTCTTTTTTAATACCTAGTTCTGATTTAATAACTAGCCCTCTTTCCATAGTTCTCATAATAGGGTCCATATCTTTTTCTCCCACTTGTTTGCTTCCCCATTTCTGGAAACTTGCCACATGTTTGTCCTCTGTAGTTGTGATATTTCTGATCCAAAACAGACAAAAATAAAGTATACCACCCACTAAAGTTCAAAATTAGACCCAAAACAATGCAAGATTTCAGCAAGCCAGCACTGAATAGACTACTGTCCTGTTATGGTCACCATATGTAACAGAGCCAACTCTGAAAAGATTTAACTATTAAATTTTGACCACAAATGTGCCTAAACATTTCTCTCACAAACGTAAAGAAATAAACTTTAATGATTTTAGACCTGGAAGAATTTAGTAAACCAAACTCTGAGAGTTCCAGAATGTAAACATAGGTTCCTGTCATTGTACAGCTGCAAAATTTCAAATTTCCACTGTCTTTATAGCTTGCTCAATGAGATATAATCTGCCTTACTCCGACTGGTTGGAGGTTGTAAACTAATGGTAGATGTGACAGCTAACACATTTTACCAAATACAACATAAAAAAGTCACTGCTCACCCACACATACATCTAAGCACATCCCCCAAAAGATAAATGTGAAGACACATACCATAGCAACCAAAATATAAAAAAAGAGGCAAAGTAAGCAAACAGTAGTGGTAGGGAAATAATAGTATGGCAGCAAATGACAACATGAAACTCTGAGTCCACACACTATAAAACTATGTCTACTCAAAGAAACGCTCATTTCATGAAGTTCATCATAAATGAAATTACATTAACATCATTACACTGCTTTCTAAGTATTTATGGAGAGACATGTTTCTGGCAGTGTATGTTGCTTATATGTGTGAGAGAAGTGAACTGCAATGTTGTCAGTAGCTAGGCGTTGCCAGCAACAAAATCATAGTAGGCCCATCTGTGGTAAAATGCAACTCTTACAGTCTCTCATCTGGTGCATGATCCATTTGGCAGTTATATTATTCCTCTGTCGCATTTATTTGGGTGCAGGCTGGTCACAAGCAAATGTTACTATGCAAATTGAAGGTTTTATATGTAAATATACATTTTCACAGTTAAATACATTGGTTTTGAAAAAGTGCAATATTGAGCTCAGCTCACAGATCACCTAGTTACAGTTTTTCTGCATTGCCACATGTGCCACATTCGCAAATTCACAGTGTGACAAATAACTTTCAAGTGTGGGGACATTCTTAGCTGTTTTTATAGCAACTGTTAATGATTTAATGTGTGTGAAAGCTCATTAAGTTGCAAACAAAAAATCTTTGAACACATTAGTTTCTGCAAGTCACACCACAGACACCAATCTAGTCCAACATACAAAAATTACTGCTCACTCAAATGTGCATTGTCAATTCAGTTTGCAGTACTGCATGAGACTCGTACCATGCAAAACAGTTTAACACTTTCTTTTCACAATGCCTGTGTCAATATTATGATCATGCCGTTTTTAGAACATAAATGTTTAGCAGTATCTGGCATACGTTTCTATCCAATAGGAACCTGACCTGTTACTGCATACATGAGCACTCACACCCGCACTGTCTTTCACTATTGAAGTCTCTCAGTACCGATATGGCACTCAATCTCCCTGTTCTTATTGCTGTTTCCTTTTACACATTACATTTTTAAATACACAGTTTTTCATAAAATTAAAATTATTGCATACCCAAAAAATAAAAACCTCATGTCAGTAAGAAAGATATGTATAAAGTGAAAAGAAGAGAAAAAATAACACAATTAGCAGTGCCTTCACAGGTCCTAGAACACTGTGGACCCCAGTAGCATCACAGGCCTTTTTATATATAATGTAATTTCTGTGGGAGAGCCTCTAGTATAGGGCCCTGAGCAGCATCAGATTGTCAACAGAGTATCACTACCTAGAGAACCTGCACTGAGATCGCCTGGGAAGTTTCCTCGTCTATAATAACCACACTAGGTGGTGGATCATTCACGGCTTTTTCCACACAGCTTGTTAAGATCATCCTTCTGAAACTACTAGGTCTTGTTTGATTCTTCCCTGGTTTGAGGTATAGATGCAGTATCACAAGCCCTAGATGTTGCTGAATCCAGTGCCCACTAGGAGAAGGGGCATTTGTAGGACTCGCATTGTTGGGTCTTAAATGTAACTTACCTTTCTCCAGATGATGTTTGGAGATACCAATCTATCAGCATGGCTTTTATACATGGCTGACTATAGTTACCAGAAATTCACTTGATGGTTTTTTTATACTTGTAAAAAAATAAATTGAACAGCTGATAGAGTCAAGGAACACTCAACAGAACTTTTTGCTGCTCTCTTTGATCATTCACTGTGCTTTTTGCCTTCACAGTTCAAAAGGTTGCAAAGTTTCCTTCAGTGGGTCAGCATTTAAACTGTCTCCGAGTCACACACCTGAACTAGGTTGTGGAGCAGCACTCTTAGTTCTACCAAGGAATATGTTGCCTCGTAAGTGACCTGAGGTCTCTGAGATGAATCAATCTGCAGCATGGTGCATCACACTTCGATGTGTCCACCCAGTCCTGGAAGTTATCTGTATGTTCAAGAACAGCAAGCTGGCAATACAAAGTCCAGACCACTTTCCTGATTGTCAATCTTAGTGGCTTTCTTTCAAATACTACTCCATCTGGTAGAGGGATATAGGACAGGAAGTGATCACTGGAATGAAGGTCCTCAGCAACTTACAACCAAGCAGACTGGCAAAGGCTGGAGTCTATGGTTGAGGATGACCCTGTAACAATACTGAGATGGGTGTGACTGAAACATCATAAGGCTCTCTACAGCATGGCCCCTGGAGTAGGTCAATGATGAACCTCATAGCACACTGTGTACATCTGCATCATCAAGCAAGAGGAATGGACAGAGCAAGTGTTATAATAGCAATATGGGAAAAATAGTATAAAGTCTCTTGCAGTGGTACTGTACACAGAAAGAGAATACAATTTTCCTGTATGGAATGTGGACTGTAGGAACAATTGCTTCAAGATCTGTAACAAAAGAGCACCAGAAGGGGCGTTTCTGTTAGTTACAAAGATTGCCACACCATATCCTTCTGGCCCTGCCCCAGTACGAGCAGACAACACACACTGTCAGATACAGGAAAAATTAGGGCGATTCTGTAGTCTGATGAGAATGAGTGCATGTATGCTACTAATCCTACACGATGCACGTCTCCTTTCTACAGAAATAATTAATTATGATTATTATTTTAACTACAGGGGAGAGAAAGTTAGAGCATTACTTACAGCAAAACACATGGCAATAAAATATAGTTTTAATCAGTGCTTAAAACAGCTAATGATGAAGCAATGCATTCAATTATGAAATGACTAAGTCCTTTGATAACTGAAGCTGTAAAATTTCATTAACTTTTTGTACATGAGGTTCATAGTTATGTAAAATTTTGCAAATGATATCACAGTTGCCTTTCACTGTAAATTATTTTATTTGTATAACTCACTATTGCAATTTCATCCATGTGGACATTATCAAGGGGTACACTGCACAACACAAAAACATAAAGCAATCTTCTCTAGCATTACATTCACAAGCTTGATTATGTCACGCACATTGATCACATTTTCACCGTGCCATTCTTGTTTTAATACAATAATGTAAACTTCCTGTGTGTCACGACATGTAATGTTTAAAATTGTGTCACATATAAAATGGACAATTCCTCAAACTGTCTTGCACTCTGTTTATGAGGATAAACATATTCTGTATACCATGTGTTCTGTTACTCAAGTTTTCTTTTAGAGACTTTAAAGCTAGATCCAGTCCTCTTAACTTTGTGGGTGGTGGTCTTCTCTGGCAGCTCATACAAACTGTTTTTCCACTCCCTCAGCAATATAGTGTATCTTATGGTAATGAAGCCTTTTTGGTTTTGGTTTTATGGAGTTTGAACAATCTTTGGGATCTGGAAAGTTAATTTAAGACTCTAAATTTTCTGTAACACACAACATTTCAACAGTCACTGAAATCATTCCATAGTTTACAGTTATAGAGGACAGGTGGCTCTACCCAGTCCTCAGACTGGGAACCTCGGATTTATCAAACTCAGCCAGTGAAGACAGATCCCTGAGATGTTCAGTATTTAACACCACCCAGGCAATTTTTTTCACTCAGTTCACTACCATTTGCAGGTTAGAGAAAGTTATTTGCTTACATCAGCAAAATAAAATTTGCTTTTTTACAATGCTGACTGTTCTGAAACCTACCAAATGACTTTTTGATAGTCAAGAGAGACAAATTTCAGGATGATCTACAGCATATTCATCTGATCAAATCACTCAGTTGTGTGTTTCTCCTAGATTTATCTAGAATATGTGTGGTTCCTATTTTCTCCTGGATTTGATGTCGACATTCATTTCTACCTTGAGCAATAAATGTGCTCTTCCATACCACACAATATATTTTTCAGCCACATAAATCTGCAGCTCTACAAAAAGTGTATTATGAAAATACCATCTATGAAATATTAAAAACAATCTGAGAACAGCAGAGATGAATCTAGGTGGTGACAATTTTTTTTGATAAACCGAATACCTCTCAAGCCCCTAGTCTGTGTTACAACAATTAGGTACAACAACACAAGCACATTTGTCATGCAACAACAAATGTTTGGAATTCAAAAGTGAGTGCCTGTTTTGGACTTGAAACTGTATCCTTGCCAATTTGCAGACAACATTCTTGCCAAATGAGCAATCCAGATGCAAATTGTGATCTGTCTCATAGTTTCTATGTGACAGAACATTTCTCTTATCTTACAAACTTCACAAAAGCACACACTTTAAATTGTCAATACTTTTCATAACAGTGTCCGCTCCATATAGCACAAATTCCATTCTGATAACACATCTGTACAATAGCTACATTAGACTAAAATATAACTTACAAAATTCAGTTTCATTACAAGAGAGGCAACCTGAGACTACAATGAGTAATTTACAAAAAATTGAAGGGAACAAACTGCGCAGACCAAATTTATAAGTAATGACTCAAACAAGGGACTTTTTTCATACTGTACTGTGATCCTTACAGGTATTCATACAGGGTGATACTTATTGAACAATACTAAATAAAATCATATCTTCTGAACAATTTGAGTTAAAACATTCAAACTGCATGGTTGGCCATGGGGCATGATTGGAATTAGTATGTGCATGTACGGTTTGGTTTAGCAATGAAGCCCACTTTCATTTGGATAGGTACGTCAATAAGCAAAACTGGCACATTTGGGGGACTGAGAATCCACATTTCGTGATTGAGAATTCTCTTCACCCTCAATGGGTGACTGTGTGATGTGCAATGTCCACTCACAGAATAATTGGCGTGATATTTCTTGATGGCACGGTGACTACCAAATGGTACGTAAAGGTTTTGGAAGATGATTTCATTCCCATTATCCAAAGTGACACTGATTTCGACAAGATGTGGTTCATGCAAGACGGAGCTCGATCCCATCGAAGCATGAGAATGTTTGACGTCCTGGATGAGCACTTTGGGGGCCCCATTCTGGCTCTGGGGTACCAAGAGGCCATGAGCACGGGCCTCGATTAGCCACCATATTCTCCGGATCTGAACACACGCAACTCCTTTTTATGGGGCTATGTTAAAGACAAGGTGTAAAGCAATAACCCCAAAACCATCACTGAGCTGAAAACAGCCATTCATGAAAATATCGACAGCATCAGTGTTCTGACATTCAGCCCGTCATGCAGAATTCCGCTATTTGTCTGCACAACATCATCGCCAATAATGGCAGACATACTGAACATGTCATACCTAAATCAGAATATCTGTAGTGACGTTTACATGTCGAATAAAGTGTGTGCACACGATATTTTGTAACTAATTTACATTTTCTTTATATAGTTCAATAATTGTCTCCTGAACAAAAGCAATCAATAGCGAGATGTTATGAACTGCCTGACAAAAATGTGAAGCACCCAGAAGGCAAGGAAGAAACTAAATGAAATTTCATGGAATGGTTTGAGAGAGTATGTGATGTTATTTCACTTATTACAAAACTGAGTCAAATTTACAAAGAAGTTGGCAGTATGAACACACTTATCAATATGATGTTGCATGCCCTCTGGCCTGGATGCATGCAATGATTCATTTGGGAGGGGTGTCATAATGCTGTTGTAGCCTCTCCTGAGGCAAGCTGGTAAACAACTGTTGCAACTGGTCCTCGATACCCTGGATACTGGCACTGGGACAGAGTTGACATCCAGCTGATCCCACATATCTTCTATTGGAAACAGTTCTGTGCATCTTACAAGCCACAGAGGTAACACACAAGGACACAAGATGTCCATGTTGTACTGTTGTGCCATCAGAGTTCCCTCAATCACGACCAGCCACAACCTGAAGTCATACCCGATGGTTCCTCACACTGTGTGTCTACAAAATATTGGAAGCACGGGGTCTCTCCCCAGGTCACTGCCATTCTCACCAATGACGCTCACCCGGGGTAATATAGATCCACAATTCAGTGCTGAACACAATACCACTCATCAGTAGTATATGCTTCCCAGTCATGGCACCACTCCAAACACAGGCATTTAAGTTAACGGTAGCCTACACACAGGACAATAATTCCATAGTCTGGCTGCTGCTAGTCTCCAATCAACGGTGTGAGATAATATATGGGAGGCACAGATGTGAAGGGTTTACAATGTTCTCAGTGCACAATACGGTGTTCTTTCCTGGTGGCGGTCAGACACGGTCGACTGGGACCTTGATGACAAATATGCCTGCCATCACACTCCCATGCAGTGCAACACTGGGCCACTGTCATGTCCAAATCCATCACAAATTTGGATATTGCACAATTCTACCAGCTGAGTAAATGGTGACATATACTGACGCCCCATTCAAACTTTGTCAAGTGCTGGTAATGCCATCTCACATGAGTACATGGCATCTCCATATCCTTCACGGTGATCACTCAACATCTGATGCTGTTCACACCCCCTTATATACCCTATCAGGCCTGGTAATTACACTAAAGACACAACACTAATGCCCTCTGGTGACCATTCTGTCTGTAACAGAGAATTTAACCTCTAATTATTTACATACCCTCCAATGGTGTGTATGTGTACAGAGCCATACTGACATCCAATCAATTTTTCAGAGTGCTTCACTTGTTTGTCAGGCATCATATAACCAAGTCCGTGCACATTTCTGTTAATAGTGAACTTCCAGTCAAAGAAATTAAATACAATATAGAAAAGGCGTCTTACTTTTCTTGTTTGGTTTTCTTATTGAACGATGGACAGGTTTGTGGCCAGGCAGTGGCACTGGTGGAGCTGGCCTGTGGGGCACTCTGTCAGAAGCTTGCCTCTTCAGCACAGGTGATACACGGCACTCATTGTTTACTGTTTAATACAAATAGCAAATATTAGAATCAAGATTTAGAAATCAGTAAGGAACAACAAAAAAAAAAAAAAAAAAAAAAAAAAAAAAATTAATAATAATAATAATACTGTCCTAATGAAAGAACATCATGCAAAAGTATATCCACATTACAAAGGACTGTAGTTTTAAAACTTCCTGTACGATTAAAACTGTTTGCCAGACCAGTACTTGAACCTTTGCCTTTTGTGGGTATGTGCTTTACAGACTAAGCTATCCGAGCACAAACCACAAACTGCTGGGTCACAAGTCACACTCGGATAGCTCAGTCCACAGAGCACTTGCCAATAAAAGGCAAAGGTCCCAGGTTCTAGTTCTGATCTGGCACAGTTTTAATCTACCAGGAAGTTTCAAATCAGTGCACACTCTGCTGCAATGTGACAGCTCCTTCTGGATACTGCAGTTTCGTCTACAACAGATTACATCAAATAAAGTGTTAACCTTACGTGGTACAACAGAAAAATACTTGAAGTTACAGACTAGTGTCTTATTTGATTTACGGTCGCCCTTGAACTATGTTGAGATTTTATATCCATTTTAAATATTTTCTGTAGTGAGATGAATAAATATTTTTCCTGAAGAAAATCACATTGTCGTGTAAGAAAGTTGGTAACAAACTCTAATATTAACATTGTCTTGCAGATGTAAATAAATAATTAAATAATAATTTGCCTCTTTTCAACTAAGCACAAAATGGTGCTTAGTTGATAAGGTGATAAGAGCAGATGCCTACAGGTAGAAAAGCTGGTCAAAAACTTATCAACTTCAACATCTTATAAGCTGCTGAAAACAACATTGTTCTCTTGGCATTCACACAAATTTCTGTTAGTAAACCAAAGAAAGCTCTAACTCCACCCCAGGTTCAAATGAAGTTCCATACCTATAAAGAAAGAATAGCTAAACGAAAACAAAATGACCATAAGAACAGGTGATTCAATATTGTAAACACCTTACCATTTTCCACACTTCCAAATGGCAACCTGCCCAACTGATACAAGATCATGTTTCTCATAGTGGTCGTGTGGACTATGTACAGTACAGTGAAAACAGTAAGTTGGTCACCCTGACACCTAATAAAGTCCATATTGTACCCCTGTGTTTAAAGGTCTCAAAACCACCGACAGAAAGGGTCAAGCCTGATCCCTGGGGTTGTAAAATATTAAATGCTTGCAATCTAGACTGACAACTATACACAATAAATGCTTTGTTACCACTGCTCCCACATCAGAGGATCCATCAAAAATTTTGATGTGAAATAAGGGGTGAAAGTTGGAGTACTGATTTGAGAAACTCACACACAAAATTAGAGACGTCATTATTGCTGCATTTGGCCATAAACAGAAAGAAACACAAGAAAAAGAATAACACAAACTCAAATTTCATGAATAATATAAAAATAAGAGTAATGAAATCAATACTTCAATCTTAGGACTGTTGTGAGGCCCTTCTACTGCAGGGGAGTGATGTGATACACCAAGAATAAAAAGAAAGGCTACACCTTTTTTTTAACTCACCACATTTTGTACTGAAATGTCCTCTTTTGAAAACTAAAAAGAATGAAAGAGATAAACAAAACATTATTAAATGCAGAATTGGTTGGTATTTGTGCTACAAACATCTATACTTTTGTATTGTGTACTCCTCTTACTAAGATTATCAAGTAATAAGAACTTCTTAGATATATCACCATTGCTATCAATCACAATAAGTTTTCAGAGGGTACACACGAGTTCACTTGCCTCAGTTCTTGCATTCATGGAACACATTAATTATACACTATGTGATCAAAAGTGTCCAGACACCTGGCTGAAAATGACTTACAAGTATGTGGCGCCCTCCATCAGTAATGCTGGAATTCAATATAGTGTTGGCCTTGATGACAGCTTCCACTCTTGCAGGCGAATGTTCAATCAGGTGCTGGAAGGTTTCTTGGGGAATGGCAGCCCATTCTTCATGGAGTGCTGTAGTGAGGAGAGGTATTGATGTTGGTCGGTGAGGCCTGGCACAAAGTCAGCATTCCAAAACATCCCAAAGGTGTTCTATAGGATTCAGGTCATGACTCTGTGCAGGCCATTCCATTACAGGGATGCTATTGTCATGTAACCACCCTGCCACAGGCCGTACATTATGAACAGGTGCTTGATCGTGTTAAAAGATGCAATCATCATCCCCAAATTCCTCTTCAACAGTGGGAAGCAAGGAGCAGCTTAAAACCTCAATGTAGGCTGGTGCTGTGATAGTGCCATGCAAAACAACAAGGGGTGCAAGCCCCCTTCATGAAAAACATGAACTCACCATAACACCACCTCCGAATTTTACTGTTGGCACTACACACGCTGGCAATGACGTTCACTGAGCATTCACCATATCCACACCCTGCCATCGGATCGCCACATTGTGCACCGTGATTCGTCACTCCACACAACATTTTTCCACTGTTCAATCATCGAATCTTTACACTCCTAACACAAAGAGATGTGTCGTTTGGCATTTACCAGCATGACGTGTGGCTTATGAGCAGCCACTTGAGCATGAAATCCAAGTTTTCTCACATCTCACCTAACTGTCACAATACCTGCAGTGAATCCTGACGCATTTTGGAATTCCTGTGTGATGGTCTGTATAGATGTCTGCCTGTTACACATTATGACCCTCTTCAACTGTCCGCGTTCTCTGTCAGTCAACAAGACAAGGTCAGCCCGCACAATTTTGTGCTGTACATGTCCCTTCAAGTTTCCACTTCACTGTCACATTGGAAACAATCGACCTAGGAATGTTTAGGAGTGTGGAAATCTCGTGTACAGACATGCGACACCCAATCACCAGATCACGTTCGAAGTTCATGAGTTCTGCAGAGCGCCTCATTCTGCTCTCTCACAATGTCTAATGACTACTGAGGTTGCTGATATGGAGTACCTGGCAGTAGGTGGCAGCACAATGCACCTAATATGAAAAATGTATGTTTTTGGGGGTGTCCGGATACCTTTGATCACATAGTGTATAAGCTTTGGTTAGGAGGAAAGCCACAACTGAACTTCACCAACCGATTCAGTTGTAAATAGTTTCACTGGTTCAGAGTCACAACAGGTTTCAGGCAATTGTAAGCTCATCTTCAGATGTACAAGAACCATGAGGCGTGTGGCTACCACACACTGATAACACTAGGCTGCGGGCAGCACACATAAAGCAGAGATACATGAATTCCGTATCTTGCCTTCATGTGCAGCGGTCACCTGCCCCCAGCCTATTGTTCAAACTGTGCAGTCGCCACATGCCTCACTATTCTTGTACACCTGCAGATGGGCTTATAACTGTTTAAAACCAGTCGTGATTATACTATTTATACATCATTATTTGACTCTATCATTAACTACAGTTTCATCATCACATATTGTTAAATTAAATACATACTGGGCAAGATTCTACACAACCAAACTTACCATTCCTTCAATGTTGCCAGTCAGTAAAGAAGACACATTGTTTTTGATGTGTTTTAAATCCTGTGCTATTGTCAATAACCTTAATGAAGAAAGTGGCGTATATAAATCCTTCTGTCATTACTCAATGAAGGTTTATCAGTAACAAGACTTGTATATCAACAAGAGCAGATTATTATTTGGAACCTTTATGTACACATGCAGTTCAACATTCTACACCAAGATGATTGCCATGTTATCACTTCTCAATAAATCTGTACGCAATGACCTGATCTGTATGCATAGTTTGTCCCTCAAACATATTAAACCTTAAATGTCGGTCATCTGTTCTACCTGCATTGACAACTCTGCTTGTATTTTGAAAGTATGGAGCATTAGTATTTCATGTCTACATCAAAACATTCTGTCAAGATAAGTATCATTAAATTTTCGTGCAGCTTGATGGACTGACTGCACAGTGTTAATCCCTAAAGTTTTCTGTGGGCTAGCCATTTCCTGATATGAATGGGAATGAGTTGAGAATCTGGGGTAACCTTGGCTCAGCATTGTGTAGATCTAGCCCACTCTGAGCCTGGGTTTGTACACTCTGTGGGTGTGCTTCACTAGTATCACTATCTGACCCCTTAGCTAAATGGTCAGTGTATCTGACTGCCATGCAGCAGGCCCGGGTTCGATTCCCAGCTGGGTGAGAGATTTTCTCGGCTCACAGTTTGGGTGTTAAGTTGTCAAATGGTTCAAATGGCTCTGAGCACCATGGGACTTAACATCTGAGGTCATCAGTCCCCTAGAACTTAGAACTACTTAAACCTAACTAACCTAAGGACATCACAAACATCCATGCCCAAGGCAGGATTCGAAGCTGTGACCGTAGCAGTCGCACTGTTCTGGACTGAAGTGCCTAGAACCGCTTGGCCACCGTGGCTGGCGTTAAGTTGTCATCATAATTTCATCATAATTTACACGCAAGTCGCCCAACTGACATCAATTGAAAAGGCTTGCCACTCGGCAGCCAAACTTTCCTGGTGGAGACTCCAGGCCATCAGTGCCATATTATCATTTCATTTCAGTAGCATCACCTCCACGTTTCCTTGTGTATACTGGTCAGCAGCTCTATTACGGACGGGCAGCAGTTGAAACTGCTCTTTTTCGAAGGGTCTAGCGGTGGCTACCTAAAGGATACTGCTGATGCACAAAGACTGACCACCAACAAGTGACAAATTTTTTTCACTACAAGCTGTTTAGCTTCTAGGTACAGGTTGGGCAGATGGCAAATGGTCACCATGATCCATGATGAACTGATTTTAAAAAATACACTTATGGTTGACCAACTGTCTGCTTAACTGTTGCCTACTCAATCACAGAGATTACACTTACCTCATGACTATGGTCTTTTTCTGAACCATAAGTATTTATGGGTGACCATTTGTATTACAAAAGGTGCATCGTTATCTCTAATGGTTCATCTAATAGCATCATTATGTGAAAGAATGTGTGAAGACTGACTGTCACTTTTGGTGGTACCACAGTCAGTCAAGGAAAGAATGAACATACTGCAGTGAGCTTAGACTCTGGTTTACTACAGGTGCAATATGTACAACAAAACCTTATTACTACATATGAATACACCTCCAGAAAACAAGAAATAGTTACAGAAATAATCATAAATCTTACCACTCCAGGCAAATGCCAGGATGGTAACTTAAAGAATAGCGGGCCAATTCCCTTCCCCATCCTTTCAAAACCTGAGCTTGTGCTCTGTATCTAATGACCATGGGGAATTAAACTATACTCTTCCTTCCTTTTTATTAATGAAATAAACACATATGTCTTCTTTTGGGTTGTTACTTTAGCTGCTTTGAAATCTAGATTTTACATAATATTACAGACAGTATTTGTCAAAGCTGGTCTTTTACCACATTATCAACCAAATAAATTTAACTGATTGTGTTGTTGTGAAGTGCTCTCCCTAATAATTAATAATTTTTCATTTGGGAGTTTATCTACATCATATGCAAATTTTTGCTGAAGTAATTTCTGTTCCTGATGCTGAGCTCTCAGCTAGAACTATGGCTTTATCTGTTCACATGATTTATGGGTTCTGAAAACATGTTACCCCTTTTGTCTTTTACTTATATTGAGAAACCAAAGGCAAATGTTAGTGCCCTTTTCCATGTAATCAAAAATATTGGTAAGCACACTGTAGGCAAAGGTTTTTGAATGTTTCATAATAAATCACTTGTCTAAAAACATAATATTCAGAAAGACATTCTCATTGCATCTAGTTAACTTCAGGGAAAAGCCAATTTGAGTAACACTGCAAGATCATTTTAAAGGGTAATTTTGTGCAACTTTTTCACATAAATTATGTTAGTACTGCATAATGCCACAACCTGTAAATATAAATAATGTAACAAACAATATCAGAACTCACCATCATTGTACGTGTTCCAAGTAACTTCTCTTCTTCTTGCATCAAATCTAGAATCGCTTTGCTCTTGGAGCATGGTAGTTTGCGTTTCTGATGGTTCTTCAGCTAAATATACTGGACTGTGCCTTATGGCCTCATCCTGACCTACTGCAATATTCTCAGTTATCGGGCACTCAGAATCTGCAACACTTCTATTACTATAATTCATTTTTGAACTCCATGTGTATGAATTCTGAAGAGTTTCCAGATTTTTGGAAATTAGATCATCAATGCTGTTATTCTTCCACTTATCATGATAACCAAAACTTTCGAGTGTTCTCCTCTTATTTAAGTCTGTTTTGTCAGGAAATGGCACATCAGTTAAGTTTTTTCTGAAGCCAGCATCACCTGCAACTGACAATCTACGATTACTGCCATCTGTGAATTTATTTGTCACTGTGTATGACGCTAAATAAGTACGTGGGCAAAGACCTGAACTTCCATAACAATTTTTTACTTCACACCAGTCTTGATTAGGTTGCTGAAGAACACAAACAACTTCACCTTGCTTTACAGTCAGATCACTATCCATCTGTGCATCAAAATTAAACAATACCACAGCAAATGAATTTGGTGGAAGTATGTCATGTTTCTTCCTCACTTCCACATTTTCAACTTCATGAAGTACACTTCTGTCATTACTCACTGAAAATTCAGACTGGGGCTGACAGTCTACAATGATATTCACATAACTGGATGGAAATATCCCCTTTCTACCATCAATTTTTCCTTCTATCCAATCTTTGCTCACATGTCTGACAAGACTCACTATTTCACCTTCATGAAAACTTAGTTCATTGTCAAATTGGGCATAAAAGGGGTACAGTGTTACACCATAAGGACAAATATCAACTTCCATGTGTTGAACATCACGTGTTGATGACACTTCTGAACTATACGTATGAGTAACTGGAGCACTGTTGCTGGTAAATACAGATGGCATATTTTTCCTAAAATAATCGTCATCTAAAATGTTCATCACATCCAAGTTGTCTAGGTCTGCTTTGACACGTTCTGTGCTAGTTACATATTCATTCTGTGATCCTTCATTTGATGATTGCCCTCCAAGAGTGTTAACAGCTGGTTTTCTAATATCCGTGCAATTAAATGTGGCACTATTAACAATAAGGGATTGGTTCTGAATGTTTGCATGTTCACCATCCATCACATCAGTGGAGTCTTGTAGTAAAGTGACGTAAGCTGCGGGAAAAATTCCAATTCTGTCCCCGCAGCAACCCCTAAAATGAAATTTAAAAAATACATAGTATGAATGAATAAACTCTTTGAGACTTCAAATCTTACAGGTAAAATGACAACAGTATCATCAGAAAACTGTAATAGGATAACAGAAACATTTACTAATAAAAAATGAATGCCTGTCTTTCAGAACCAAACATTATTTTCATAAAAGTTCATAGGCAATAAAAGGAAAGATGAGGGTTTGCACTACAATAACTGAGAGAAACTTTTAATTCAACTAAATCCAAAAAGACAGAATAGCAAGATGTAATTATAGACCATAGCCCATTTACATTTTTGTTTCCAATCTGCTCAGTGTTTCTATCCCAGACTGATAGTTATGAACTACGTGTTCTTTTTCCCTCTGAAGTTTCTTTTGTATTAAACACAAAGAAGAAATATGTCATGCTGATTACTCATGATCCAGTGTTTCAATTTATGTGTTATTAGTGACCTCTTCTTTTTGATGAGAAGCTTTTGTTTATTTTGTTTGTGCTACAGCATTTAAAAATTTTGGTCTACTAAATGTCATGAGAAAATAGTACATTATCTCAAGTGTGGCACCATATGTCTCACAGACAGCATGCATGATGTTTCTGTTTGTTTCTTTCAGTTATAACTGCCATTGTGGTGTTCATTTACATTATATCTAGTTCTAGTACATGCCACAGTGGAAGTGTTTGATTTTTGTGGTTGGTTGATATCTGATTTGTCATATGTGTTAGTTTTGTATATATTGGCATATGGTATTTGTTAGGAATTACTGCCATTGTGGAGACTGTTCCTATTATTGGTGGAGTTTGTCATGCCTGGTCCCCTTCCTCATAAACACATTCAGAGAAAGAGGAAAATGTTGGGTTCCAATCTCAATTAATATTGTTTCTCTGTTGAATTTACGTAGTGACAAAAGACAATCAATATATTCTTTTGAAATGACATAGGCTCATTGGGGAAAGGCGAGGCAAGGTAAATGCAGCTATTTAATGGACTATCACCTGTGACCACCACTATAACTAGGGATGTGTTTATGTGGCATTGTCCGCCCCGATAGCCGAGTGGTCAGCGCGGTGGTCAGTCATGCCAAGAGGCCCGGGTTCAATTCCCGGCTGGGTCAGAGATTTTCTTCGCTCAGGGACTGGGTGTTGTGTTGTCCTCATTATCATTTCATCATCACAAGTGGAAGGAAACGGGAAACTACCGTTGGAATAACTTCCCTAGACGCTCACGTGGTGGACCTCTCTGACGAGGCTTCTCCCATAACAGCACACAAAGTTTTTTATGTGGCATTGCCAGTGCAATCACTTGTGATGATCAATTAGAAAAGGTACATTGTTTGATAAAATTTTATATTTGTGTTATTCATTTTGTTTACTGCAGAGTTTATGGTTTACATCTCATGACATGAGTATCAGTACCAAGTCTGTAAGTGACTGGTTTTCTTTTTGTGTGGAGGTTTGTAGTGCTGTAATTGCAGTAATAATAGGGGCACGATTATGGGGGGGGGATAGCAGAAGTTGATTAGTCTTGTTTTGATCAGCCTAAATGTCATACTGGTAAACTTGCAGTTGGGTTTGGATTTTTGCTTTCATTGCTTCTGGTAACAGTCAAGGGCCATGGTGTTAAAACTCAAGGTGGAAAGGGATGTTGCCATTCCATCAGACATTATTAAAGAATACATAGAGGAGGGAAAGAACATTCATTCTTTAGGTTTGTTTTGGTTTTTAGGATGCAAGAACAACTAGCGTCATACATGCCCATGTCAGAACCTTAGAACATGAAGGAAAAAAAGAAGTTAAAAATGACTACATGTTAAGCCTGACCGATGGAAGGAAAGACAGCTAAAAACAAGGACTTGAAGAAAGGTCCATAAAATACACAACAGAGAAATGGAGGTCCTGAACTAAGGATTAAATGTCCTTCGCCATATTGCTATGATGGATCAAAAGTAAAACATGGTTGACAGCCCGCACGTCATTCACTAAAACGACTGATAACTTAGACAGCAAATACAAACAAGAATGTAAGTGGTTAAAAAAAGGGAATTCCATCAGGAAATGGCAGACCATCAAAGGTTGAGCACAATGAGCACAAAGTGGTGAGGGAGCACCACTTAACAAACGATGATGGCTAAACAGACAGTGTCCGATAAGCAACCTAGCTAACATGATCTCATGGTGAGAGGGCCGAGAGGAGGTTGTCCATGCTGTTGGGAGAGGCTTAATAACCCAGAACTTGTTCCCATGAAGGGAGGACCAGTGGTGATGCCAAAGTGAGAACACCTGCCGACAGACAACAACACGGAGATCATCAGAGGGAATGGAAGAACTAGCGGGCTGAAGTACGAGGACTGTAGCCTTGGCAGCAGCGTCAATGGCCTTATTTCCTGTCAGACTGATGTGACCAGGAACCCACGTAAACATCACAGTGGCTCCAACAAGAGTGAGCAAGTGACAGCTTTCCTGGACCCGTTGCACTAAGGGATGGATGGTGTACAGCACACGGAGGCTCTGAAGGACACAGAGTGTCAGAGCAGATGACGCAATTGAAAAGCCTGTGTCGCCAGATGTAATGCGTGGCCTGATACAGGGTGAAAAGGCCTGTTACAAATACTGAGCAGTGTTCCAAAAGCTGAAACTCAGCTTGCCCTTTTCCCACATATATACTGAGAACTATGGGTGCAGGGCAACAGGCATATCCCATATTTCCAGATTTCTGGAAAGCATTTAACATGGTGCCCACTTGCAGGCTGTTGACAAAGATACAAGCATATGAAATAAGTACTCAGCTATGTGAGTGGCTCGAACACTTCGTAAATAATAAAACCCAGTGTGGTGTCCTTAACAGCAAGTGTTCATCAGACAAGGGTATCATCAGGTGTGAACCAGGGAAGTGTGATTGGACCATTGTTGTTCTCTATATACATGACTGATTTGGCAGACAGGATGTGCAGCAGTCTGCGGTTGTTTACTGATGATGCCATGGTGTACCGTAAGATGTCGAAGTTGAGTAACTGTTGGAAGATACAAGACGACTTCAACAAAATTTCCAGTTGGTGTGATGAATGGCAGCTAGCCCTAAATGGGGAAAAAATGTATGTTAATGCAGATGAGTAGGAATAACAAACCTGTAATGTTCGGATACAGTATTACTAGTGTCCAGCTTGACACAGCCAAGTCATTTACATATCTAGGCATAACACTGCACAGTGATAGGAGGTGAAACGAGCATGTGAAAACTGTGTTAGGGAAGGAAAATGTCAACTCTGGTTTATTGGTAGAATTTTAGGAAAGAGTGGTTCACCTGTGAAGGAGACTGCATATAGGATGCTGGAGCGATCTACTCTTGAGTACTGCTCGAGTGTTTGGGACCGGTAACAGGTGGGATTCAAGGAAGACATCGAAGCAATTCAGAGGCGGTCCGCTAGATTTGTTACTGGTAGGTTCGAACAACATGTACGTATTATGGAGATGCTTTGGGAACTCAAATGGGAATTCCTGGAGGGAAGGCGGTGTTCTTTTTGGGAAACACTATTGAGAAAATTTAGAGAACTGGCATTTGAAACTGACTGTTGAACGATTCTACTGCCGCCAACATACATCACACTTAAGGACCATGAAGATAAGACACAAGAAATTACGGCTCATACAGAGGCCTAGAGACAGACGTTTTTCCCTCGCTCTATTTGCGAGTGGAACAGGAGGAGAAATGACAAGTAGTGATACAGGGTACCCTCCATCACACACCTTTTGGTGGCTTGTGGAGTATCTATGTAGATGTATGAAAAGGCAGGCAGCATGAAGTTCAGCCGCCAGAGCAAGAGCCGAAAACGAACTCCAGGAGGTAACAGAAGAGGGATGTGCCCCATACTGGTGATCAAATGAGTCATCGAAGAAGGAGGCATAGGATGAGTGGCCAGGCTTAGCAGACAAATGGCATACGTATTTGCTGAGGAGAAAGTCACAGTGGTGTCACAGTGATAGTTCGGCAGGTTCTGCATACAGACTATCAACTGAGCTAGCGTAAAAGGCGCCAGTGGCCAAACAGATGCCACAATAGAGGATAGCATTGAGATGGCATAAGAGGGGCGGAAATACAGACGCATAAACGGAACATCCTCAGTCTAGTTTCGAATGGACAAGGGACTGATACAAATGTAGAAGGGTGGTCCGATCCACTCCCCGGGAAGTACCACTGAGGGACCGCTTACAGCAGGCGGCCAGGTAAGGCACGTGGGAAGACCAAGAAAGTTTCAAATTGAGTATGAGCCACAGGAATTTTGTAGTTTCAACAGACAGAAGAGCAGTAGGCCCAAGATGTAAACATGGCAGAAGAAACGAATTGCACCACTAGAAATTCATACAAATGGTTTTGTCAGTGGAAAAGCAAAAGCCATTGCCAATGCTCCTTGAGTAAAAATGAATGAGACATTGCTGAAGATGCTGCTGAAGGAGACAAATCCATGAACAACTGCAATAGATCGCAAAATCATTAACGAAAAGGGAGCCGGAGACGCCCGGTGAGATACAGGCCATTATAGGGTTAATGGTGATAACAAATAGGATGACGCTCACGATGGAACCCTGAGGCTCGCCATTTTCCTGAATAAAATTGTTCGACAAGGCAGAACCCACACGTACCTTGAAAACTCAGCCTTTTAAAAATTCCTGAAGGAAATGGGGTATGCGGCCAAGGAAACCCCGCACGTAGAGAGTACAGAGGATACTAGTCCTCCAGCAGGTGTCGTAGGCTTCCTCCAAATCGAAAAAACATGGCCACAGTCTGGTATTTCCACAGGAAACCATTCATGACAAGGGTGGACAAAGTTATGAGCTGGCCAACTGCAGAACGGGGCATTTGAAATCCACACTGTGCAGTGGCTAGTAAATTGTGAGACTCAAGCCACCATACCAGATGGACATGAATCTTACTTTGCATGAATATTGATTTTGATTGGAAGGCTGCTTATGGGAGATTGGAGGGTTTAAATTATTATCGTGTTGTTGTTATTAATCATGTGGTATTTAAGAATTTCAAAACTGACGTACGCACAAAAACAGCAGTACATGTATCACAGCTGTAGAAATATACCACTACTGTACCATCTAAAGCTTTGGTACAGCCAAAATTAGAGCAATGAAATAAATCATTCATTCAAAAAGTGTGTCTGGCTGCAGTTTATTCTTTAGTAATATCATATATCTCAGTAAGTTTTAATCTGGTCACTGGTGCATCAGTTTCTCTCAAAAACATCGGAAAGTATTTTCAACTAGACTCTCCACCTATGCTTCCAGCTCATAGAAGGTAGTTAATTATGCCAATAAGAAATTCCCAGGTACGTAGTCCTAACTGCAACATAAATGGAAGTGAGGAAGATTATAACTTTCCTAGTATTAGCATCACACATAATGGACAACATACCATTTTACCTGATAAAAAGATGAGATTTTTCCCCAAATTCATCATTCAAAATATACAGTGTCACCTTACATTCACACGTGAAAATCTTACTGCTGAGGTCAAAGCTTTTATATTGTGCAATAGATTAACATAGGGGTCATCTTACATTTACAGTTGAAGCCCCACTCCAATTATTTTCCTCTAGAATGAAGCAGCAACAAGCATTGGAACAGCTACACAGTTATGCTATTAGACCTTCTCCTTCTCCTTCTTCCTGGCCTTGTCCCATGCCCTCAAGAGGGTTGGCATGTTATCTTTGGATTTGGCAGTGTTACTGGTAGAGGGTGGCCAGATGTCCTTCCTTCCTCCACCCCTTCCCCCTCTCCTCCCCCCTCCATGGGACAGAATTTTTGAACCCCCATGTGTCTGTATCTAATGTTATCCACTACGAAATTGTGATTATGTTTGCTAAATGTCCGTGAATCGTATAACTAAGGTCGGATGTGAATATCAGCCCTGTCTTCATCTAGTCAGATGTGGGAAACTGCCTAAAAACCAAATCTAGGCCGGCCAGGACACCAGCCGTCATCGTTAATCTGCTGGGCAAATTCGAACAGGAGCCAGTGCGTCTCCCTGAATCCCAAAAGCAGTATGCTAACATGACTATCCAGGCGGGTTAGTGGCACCACTAGACCATTTCTGGGAAATAACTGGCTTACAGTTGTAGATGTCTTATCTAATTTCCCTTTTGTGGTCTACATGGTATTAACAACAGCCACAACTGTAATCAGAGCCCTAACAAAAATGTATTCTATAGTCATTGCAGTGTGGTTATCAACAAGCCACACTTAGGTCCATCACATTATCAGAGTTCTGCAACTGGAACTGGAATGGCAAGTGGCATCCTACTTCAGCGTCATGACACACACACACACACACACACACACACACACACACACACACACACACACACACAAACCTCTAGCCATGTAGCCATGTTACACACAAACCTCTAGCCATGTAGCCATGTTTCAAGTCAGGGACAAAGTTATGGGCATCCACTATGCCAGCATTGGAAGCAAAGGCCAGATCAGAAATTCCTCATGGTCAAGGCTGTGGGAAATCAACAGATATTGCAACAGAAACAGTTGCTGCCATGTCAGCACACCGGTGAGTGCTCACAGCCACATCCACAACTATAAATATTGAAGGTAGGGTGATTACTGCAGCACCTGTTTACAACAGTGGCAAACTCATACAGGTTATCCTTTGGCAGCACCTGTCCCAGACATAGATCTCTCTGACACTGCCAACTATCTAGGGGGAACTGAAGCCCCCTACTAACAACCACCAAGGCCTCTCACATACAACTCAGCATGACTCAGCGAGAGCAGCCATAGGTTTGCAAGAAGACATTAATGAGACATTCATTCTAGCAAATACCTTCCTATCCCACTTATCCAAAAACAGATCAACTCTTTCCTTCTTACTCCCATATATTTTCACAATTCTACAGACTCATTTTTTCCACTGATTTAGCTTCCACTTGTGCCTTGTAATTTCTTTTCCTTTTACCTGACACATATGCACCAAGCCCTTCCCCCCTTTTTTTGTATTTCCTGCTTCTTGCTTTCTCCCAAAGTGGAAACTTTTAAAAACTGTGGATGCTACAGTTCCAAAAGGGTTTTCTAGTCCCACTAATTTGTTAAGTCTCAATATTGTAAAGATGAATATTTCTATGCTGTTACATTTTGTTCTATAAAACATATGATTTATCTATGCCATAAATATATTCAATCACTCTTTTCTAATCTAAATTATTTTATTTCCCTCTATGTGTGTTCAGTTTTGAATCGAGTCTTCAGGAAAATAATACCTTGGCAAAGAGGTGGCAAGGTTGCCAAATGACTATCTACCAGCTTAGCTGTAAAGGTATATTAACATTTTCCCTTTAGAGATTTGGACACATCATGGAGAACCAAGAACATGGCTCCATATTCTCAATTCTACCATAATTACACTAAACAGTGTGATGTATTCTCATCTGAGAATTACTGAGTATTTTAATTTTATACTTACCTATACCAATCCTTATCAATAACTTCAGTAACAGTCAATATTTCTCCTTCGTACAAATCTATCTCCTCCTCTAGCTGAGCTTTCATACTCATCTTCACTTTTGCTGTCATATTTAAAACTTTAGGTTTACATTTCACCTAGAAAAAAAGTGACAGCTTCTGAAATATTCATAACAACAACTTACATAAAATATGGATATGTTTTACTTGGTGCACACACACACACACACACACACACACACACACACACACACACACACAATTTCAGCTCTTTCTTCTTTTGCCCATTATTTTGGTGATCTCAGTGTGCTTAAGAGTATTAGGTCATGGCAGGATAAAATTGTCTTGTTAAAAGTGATTGAACTGTGTGGTTCATTATCACACCTCAATATATAAGAGCTTTTGAGTTCAGAGTAATACCTACTTGGTAGATTGTAATTTTTCCTCCAAAAATGTGACATTTCATAGAGATTTATGGGTTCTTGTAAATCCAACAACTTGTTCTAAAGGTTTTTAAATGTAATAGAAGGAAAATCTTCAGATCTACCTTCCTACCATCTGATAACCAGGACACATTTTCATACATGAATTGTTAGCTGTTATTTGCAGTACAGTCACAGAGCTCAAGTCTCTCCTAGAAAGCAAAGTGGAACATATATCAGAAAGTCAGGTCTGACTTTCCAGGAGAAGGAGAGTTTATAGTGATGAGCAGAAGCATTAGGTCTAGCATTAGGTTTGGATGCTTCTGTTGAGCATGAGATTCAGACATATCAGTTACAAGAGTTATTCAAAGATAGCCTAAACTAAATAGCACAGAAATACAACAAACAAGCACATGGTAGAAGTAGGTGGTGACTAAGTTGCCCACTATCAACTAGGAAAACTATGCAAACATTATCTGAAGTTAAGAAAGTCTTACAAATTAATACTGAAAAATGTTGCCTTGAACAACTAGTCTGAACATCTATGCGCAAAAGACAAATTCTAGATCTCCTAGCTAAAATCAGGCCCGATCTCTTCAAGAATGTCACCAATGAGAGAGGCATCAGAGACCATGATGCTGTTACAAGAACAGTGGTCATCAAAGGAATCATCAATAAAGCTAGGAGAGTATTTGTATTTGGTCAAACTGATAGTCACTATCAATACCATTCTGAGAAAGAAAAGAAAGTTTACTAAAAAAGAGGTTACTACACTCTAGCTACTACAGCAACTCCAGGGAATCTACAGATAAAAGTTAACAACAATTTGTATCTGTAAGACAAGCACTGTATAAAGTCAACAATAATTTTTGAGCCTGGTAATAGATCTATCTGAAAATTCTAGGAAGTTCTGGTCATACGTAAAGTCAATGAATCTGTCCAAATCTCCCAGTTAACTGCTTGTGGTGTTTAAACTGAAGACACCAGACAGAAGCACAAATATGAATTTTGAATTTGAAAATGTGTTCATGCAAGAGGATACTACCATACCGACATTTGACCACCAAAAAAGTCACAAATGAGACAGACTAATGTTACCACCCCCACTACTGAAAAATAATTAAGACTACTCGAACCAAACAAGGTAGCAGGCCTTGACTGAATTCCAATTAGATTTTCCCAATTAACATAGATTTTTCAGAACAAGCTGCACAACTGACTTCTTCATTGCTCACATTTATTGGGAATCTGTTGTGCTGCAAATATTCCCGTGCGACTGGAAAACGAGTGCAGGTCACTGTCATTTACAAAAAGGGTAAAAGATCACGGGCACAGAATTTCAGGACAATATTGACTGATGAAAGAAGGCACAGCAGTCAGTCACCTCTTACATTTTTTGTAGCAGATCTAGATTTCAATCACTGAGTGGCCACCTTCAATGCAGCAGATAAACTGACAGTCTGAATTCTTGTCATGTACAGCAGAAGAAGGACTATGGCAAATAACAGCTGAAATGTATTAACTTTATCTGCTGCGTTGAATACAGCCGCTCAGGGATCAAATTCTAGATCTGCTACAATACATACACACTGCAACTAAATGCTGTGGCCTCTTTCACCAATGTAAATAAGTAGGGTCACTGAGCACTTATAGGTTCCAGATGGGGTCAAATTTAAAAAAGACCAATATAAATCATGAAGGATCCTAGAGCTCAAACATTTTTGTATTCTTGGAACAAAAATAAAATTCCCTTAAAAAATCAAGATGGATTCAGGAAAAACCACTTGTGTGAAACACAGCTTGCTTTACTGATACATGACAGATTGCAAAAATGCGACAAAGGTGAAGAGGTTGATTCCACCTTCCCAGATTTCTGACTAACTTTTGACACTCTACTACACTTATCTACAAACCAAGATATGATCATAAAGAGTATCTTTGTACATGTGTAATAGGATGGAGCAATATTTGACTAATATAACCCAGTACACCATACAGGAAATGCTGCACTGAAACAGAAGGATCACCATGTGGACCCCAAGGAAGAGTAGTAGGGTCTCCAATGTTATCACCATACATAAACGATATTGTTCACTGTTCATGCTGTTATCTAAAGGAGACTGCTGACACTGAATGAATGTAGGGGAAGGCTTGTACAAAATTTCCATTTGGTGTAATGAATGATTCCTCTCATTAAATTTGGCTAAATGTAAGACAATGCCTATAACAAAGAGAATGAATCCCACAGTATGTCACACTGTATTGTACTCATAAATGTGACATACTCCAGATGTTCACCACTAATTTTGGGATCAATACTAATTTTAGCGTCAATACCAAGAAGTGACATGAAATGGCACAATCATGTAAAATAAGTATTAGGGAAGGCAACTGGAAGGCTTATATTTGTTCAAATGGTATTGGAAAAACGAAATTTATGTGAAGAAGGAATTGCAAACACAGTTAGTGTGGCCAAATCTATAGTATTGTGCCACTGTTTGGAATCCTTGTCAAGTAGGAAGGGCAACACACATCGAGAAAATTCAGAGATTAGTACTGTGCCAGGTCTGTATAGTATACTTCAGTTGCAACAAAAATGTACAAGGATGTGAAATGAGAATCTTTGGAAGGAAGACTACTTAGGCCTCATGAATCCTTGTTGAGTAAATATAGTGAACTTGATAGGAATAACATAAGAGAAATCACTGTGCATCCAGAAGCATATAGATAGTCATTTTCTTTTGCTCATTATGCAATCAGAAAAAGGGGGGAAAAACTGATAACAATTGTACAATGTACCCTCTGCTATGCTCTTTACAGTGGTTTGTGGAGTGTATACACTATCCAATCAAAAGTATCGCGGTGCCCCTACGTAATACAGAACTGAGCACTAAGTATCATGACAGGCAGATCCATCAGTATGAAAGGAGGCATGGAGTATTGAATGGTAAAGCAGCTCCTGACACGCCAAACATTTCTGTAGTCAATCCTACAAGATGGCAAAAAGAGCGACCTCACTGGACAGTGGATGACAAACGAGTAATTTCGAGTGATGAATCACGCAACACCATGTGACAATCTGATGTAAGAGTCTAGGTTTGGTGAATGTCTGGAAAATGTCACCTGCCATCATGTGTAGTGTCAACAATGAAGTACACAGGAGGTGGTGTTATGGTATGAGGGTGTTTTTAGTGGTTAGGTTGTGGTCCCCTTAATGCGCTTAAGAAAACTCTGAAGTATTGAAGGATTTGAACACATTTTATAGCAATGCATACTGCATACAGTAGAGGTACAGTTTAGAGATGATGACTGACTTATAAGCACGACAATGCACTCTATCGTAAAGCAGCACCTGTGAAACAATGATTTGTGGAAAACAACATTCCTGAAATGGACTGGCCTGCTCAGAGTCTCAACCTACACCCACTGGAGCACTTTTGGGCTGAGTTACAACATAAACTCCGCTCCAGACTCCAACATCAAAAACCAGTACTGTCTTTTTTGGCTCTTGAGAAAGAATGGGCTGCCATTCATCCACAGATATTCAGACACCTCACTGGAAGTGTCCTCAGCAGAGTTCAAGCTGTCATAAGGGTGAAGGGTGGACACACCCCATATTAATGTTCACTAATAGGTGTCTAGATACTTTTGATAAGATAGTGTACATAGGTGTAGATACTGCTTACAATTTCTGTTTAGATGAAACTTCACAAGGAGGACTTGCCACCTACACTATCTTGTTCATATAGGTCTTAGTTTATAAAAGTGGTCCATCCACAATGCACATGGTTAAACCAGGACTACCATATTTTTAATGCATCACACTTAATGGTGGTTACTGTAGTGAACACAGGTTCTACAGTAATGGGGCACTGGTGGCCATTATCAGCCCCCAATCCTGAATTCTGGATTCCTCATGCCAATTCTGACTTTGTCCTCTGGAAGGATGTAAGTTTCAAACCTAAGTCAGGTCTTATGAAGAACTCATATAATATAAACATTAGCATTAATTTAATACTGATACAGAAATAAAAATATCTTAACTAATTAAATTCAAAATTTCACTCCAACCAGAATGCTACAATTTTTTGTCTTAAGAGACCTAGTTAATTTCAGCGAAACATAATACATACGGGCTAGAAGTATTGAAATTTACGATATCATTTGCCTAAGCAAAAGTCTAAAAATCAAAGTAGCACTATCATAGTCCGATTCACAAACGATGGCAGTTCTTTCAGGTCGAAGCATGGATGGGTACTGCAGAGTTCCTCCAAGTGACAGTTGCAGTACACACATACACGTGCTTTGTGCTTGAAGAAATGGAATGTGTTGCGTACCATCACATTCAGAGGTAACAACTCTCAACAAACGGAATAAAAATTCATTAAATAATTTGTTATGATTATGTTTAATGCTCACATTGGCTACAATATTCACAGCAGAGCACTCAGAGCAGTGCTGAACATTCATTGGCTGTTGGAGAATGCGTGATATATAGGTGTGCGGAACAAGCCTAAACTCTACCGCCATCATTCATGACTCCAGCTATAAAGGAACATAATTTATTTCACTTCCGCTACTTTTTCTCTCTTTCCCCAACAATATACCATACTTTTAAGGGTAGACTAATACCTGTAAACTAAGTAAGTAGTATTTTAATTAAATTCTGTGTTGAATCAATAGTAGAAATACCTTTATGTAAGATGAGTCCAGCTTCCATGTGTATGTTGTAGGGAACATACCCTTCCTACTTCCAATACTTCCCTCCCACCAATTATCATCAATCTTTTTTATGCCAATAATCAGCTCACCTGAAAAATTAAAAAACCACATTTCTCCTCAATTTTCCCTCTTTGTTTACAATATCCATTGAATATGCTAAGTGTGTTTTATTAAAATCTTAGACACAATTATTTCACAAAAATTGTAACAAAGTTACCTTCAAAACTACTAAGACCAGGAAGGGAACAGAATTCAACAAGTAAAACTGATACTACTAATCTATTGTTTTTTTTCCATTGTCAGTCAGCACATTCTGAATTGAATGAAAGATTTACATTATTGCATATAGGTGGACTGGACACCGATTTTAAAAAAGGGAGGGGTGGGGGGGTGGGGGGAGAGGGAGAGGGAGAGAGAGAGAGAGAGAGAGAGAGAGAGAGAGAGAGAGAGAGAGAGAGAGTGAGTGGGGGTGGGGGGGGGGGGGGACAGGCACAGAGTAGTGAGAGAAGGGAAGATTATTTAGCATTAGTTTATTACATAAATTAAACACAGATGCAACACAAAGTGATTTGTTTTTATATTACTGAAAATGTGACACACATACATAGAAAATTAAATCACTTTCTCTAGAATGAAAATGAACCAACCTTTCCTGAATGAAAGATCACCAGGTTGTTGTCCAGGAAAATCAGCAATTGTGGCAAAGAGTTCATAATCATTTTGCAGATCAGGTGGGTCCACTTCTATCAAGTAGTTCAATGGCACTTTTCCACATGTACCATTAACAATACCATTACACCAGTGACGATCTATTTTCTCCAGAATCTGGAAATTACATTTGCTACATTCAAATCTGTTTATTGCACACTGAAGTGTATACCAAAACACAAATGTGATGGAGAGGAGGGGAGGGGGGGGGGGGGGGGGACTACATAACAGAACAACAAAGAATGGACACACTGTAAATATAATGATCTCACACAATCAGATTGAAATTTTTCATGATCTCCATTGTTTTATGTGGCGTATTTTATGTGAAGATTCATAGCAGTGAAACTGTTACTTTAGTGGCTATCTGGGGAAAAAAAGTTTAAGATTTCACTGTTAAGTGGCAGCTAAACACATGCTCAGGTTCTTCAGACTGCAGACATCTTATAGTGGGCTTTGCAGGATGAGATTATCCATTTTTACAGGGAGGACCATCATGGGTCTGCCGCTGATGATATTATTTCATGAAACAAAGCGTCCACAGCCACAGTTAAATTCTTTATTCATTTATTCTGTCATAATGAACTTCAAAGCTATAGCCTCCACAGAATAATAATAATAATAATAACATAGCCTTAACAATTGTAAACAGTCCACAAAAATTGGAAAGGAAGGCCAAAATTACATATTTTTGTTGAAATCATACCATATGTTGCCCCATATTCATAATGAGACTTCAACCTCAAACCCAGTTACGACAGAATACATAAATACATAAATTAACTGTAGATGTGGAGGATTTATTTCCTGGAAGAACTCTATATGAGTTTCACCAATGAATAGTGGATACTCATAAAAAATTAGACGGGACACAAGAAACTTACAGAAATAAAAAGGAAGACCATGAAGTAATTAGAGATGGAACATACTTTTAGAAATATATCTGATTCGAACTCAAGAGTATACTGCTCAGAATTCTCTCCACCTAAGTAACATCTTCAATCGCTTACAGTACATGCTTTGGTTTGTCAAGACAAAGGCCTCTCCTTTGTTTTTCTGGCTTTCATATATCTCCATCTACGCTTGTGAAGTGCTTGACAGACGGTATGTTCCACTGTACCAGTCATTGGAGCGTTTCCCCATTCTATTCATGTATGGAGCATGGGAAAAATGATTGTTTAAGTGCCTCTGTGTGTGCTGTAATTAATATGATCTTATTCTCACAATCCCTGTGGGAGCAACATGTATGGGGTTGCATTACATTCTTAGAGTCATCATTTGAGGCTGGTTATTGAAATTTTGTCAACAGACTTTCTTGGGAAAGTTTTCTTCTATCTTCAAGAGACTGCCAGTTCAGTTCTTTCAACATCTCAGTGACACTCTCCCACAGGTCAAACAAACCTGTGACCATTCATGCTGCCCTTCTCTGTATATGGTTCAATACCCCTGCTAGTCCTATTTGACATGGGTCCCAAGTACTTGAGCAATACTCTAGGATGAGTCACACGAGTGATTTATAAGCAATCTCCTTTGTAAATTGATTGCATTTCCTAGTATTCTACAAGGAAATTGAAGTCTGCTTCTTGCTTTACCCATGACTGAGCCTATGTGATCACTCCTCTTCATCGCCACTAAGCGTTACACCCAAGTATTTGTGTGAGTTTACAGATCTCAACTGTGACTGACTAATATTATATTCATAGGATGCTACGCTTTTTTGTGAAGTCCACAATTTTATGTTTTTCATCATTTGAAACAAGTTGCCAATCACTGCACAGCTTTGAAATCTTATCAAGGTCGTTCAGACTATACTTCTTTGTAGATAACTGCATCATCTTTGAAAAGTCTGAGGTTACTATTAATATTGTCTGCAAGATCATTAATATACAACAGCAAGGGACCCAACATACTTCACTGGGGCACACCTGAAGTTACTTCTACATCTGTCGATGACTCATCATCTAAGATAACATGCTGCATCCTCCCTAGAACGAAATTCTCAATCCATTCAGATATTGTGTCTTATACTCCATATGATCATACTTTTGATAATAAGCGTAAGTGTGCTAATGACTCAAATGCTTTTCACACATCAAGAAATACTGCATCTTCCTAATAGCCTTGATCCATGGCTTTCAGAATGTCCTGTGAGAACAGTGTGAGTTGGTTTTCAAATTATCTATGTTTTTGAAATTCATGCTGGTTGGCATGGAGGTGGTCTTAGTGTTCAAGATACCTTATTATGTTTGAGCTACAAAAATGTTCTCTAAACAAATCAATACCAAGGATGATGATGTCCCATACTCCGAGGAGTGTAGGGGACGATGCAGGAGACCCGCACCACTGTACTAGGCAAGGTCCTAGTGGAGGTGGTTTGCCATTGCCTTCCTCTGATCGTAACGGGGATCAATGATGATGATGAAGATGACGCAACACCCAGTTATCTTGAGGCACAAAAAATCTCTGACTCCGCTGGGAATCGAACCCGGGACCCCGTGCGCGTGAAGCGAGAATGCTACCGCAAGACCACGAGCTGCAGGCAGTACCAAGGATACTGGACAATAGTTTTGTGGACACATCTGTTTCCCTTCTTGTAGACAGGTGTAACCTTTGCTTTCTTCCAGCTACTAGGCACAGTTTTTTGTTTGAGGGATCTAGGATACATTATAGTTAACAGAGGGGATAACTCAGCCATGAATTCAGTATACAGGGTATTACAAAAAGGTACGGCCAAACTTTCAGGAAATATTCCTCACACACAAAGAAAGAAAATATGTTATGTGGACATGAGCCCAGAAACACTTACTTTCCATGTTAGAGCTCATTTTATTAATTCTCTTCAAATCACATTAATCATGGAATGGAAACACACAGCAACAGGACGTACCAGCGTGACTTCAAACACTTTGTTACAGGAAATGTTCAAAATGTCCTCCGTTAGCGAGGATACATGCATCCACCCTCCGTCGCATGGAATCCCTGATGCAGCCCTGGAGAATGGTGTATTGTATCACAGCCATCCACAATACGAGCACGAAGAGTCTCTACATTTGGTACCGGGGTTGCGTAGACAAGAGCTTTCAAATGCCCCCATAAATGAAAGTTAAGAGGGTTGAGGTCAGGAGAGCGTGGAGGCCATGGAATTGGTCCACCTCTACCAATCCATCGGTCACCGAATCTGTTGTTGAGGAGCATACGAACACTTCGACTGAAATGTGCAGGAGCTCCATCGTGCATGAACCACATGTTGTGTCGTACTTGTAAAGGCACATGTCCTAGCAGCACAGGTAGAGTATCCCGTATGAAATCACGATAATGTGCTCCATTGAGCGTAGGTGGAAGAACATGGGGCCCAATCAAGACATCACCAACAATGCCTGCCCAAACATTCACAGAAAATCTGTGTTGATGACGTGATTGCACAATTGCGTGTGGATTCTCATCAGCCCACACATGTTGATTGTGAAAATTTACAATTTGATCACATTGGAATGAAGCCTCATCCGTAACTAAAATGAGATCTAACATGGAAATTAAGTGTTTCTGGACACACGTCCACATAACATCTATTCTTTATTTGTGTGTGAGGAATGTTTCCTGAAAGTTTGGCCGTACCTTTTTGTAACACCCTGTAGAGTCTTGTAGAGATTCCATGAGGCCCTGGGACTTTGTTCAGTTTTAACAATTTCACCTGTTCTCAATTCCATCGACACTAATATCTATTTCACTCATCTTTTCAGTGGTACAAGAATTAAATTGTGGCAATACTCCTGGATTTTCCGCAGTAAAGGAACATTTGAAAATAGAGTTAAGCATTTCTGCTTTAGCTTTGCTAGTCTCAGTTTCAATTCCTGACTCATCCATGAGTGACTGGACACTAACTTTGTGCCACTAACACCTTTACAAATGATCAGGATTTCTTTGGGTTATATTCATGCAATTGCACCAGTAAAGTATTCTTAAATGATTATTGTGAATTATGTTAAGGAGGAGAAGCTTCATTGATACTGAGTCACAAATATTTTGTGTACATACAAGGACTCCACGAGTAGAGAGAGAGAGAGAGAGAGAGAGAGAGAGAGAGAGAGAGAGAGGGGGGGGGGAGATTCTAATCATACCAATAAATACAACTAGATGTTTGCAGGGAATGTGTTCTGTTAAACTGTAGGCATTACAAGAATGGGGACAGGAGGAACTTTTTGTTTTGTCTTACTGTTTCCAAAGGCTCTACAGTGTAAGATATTGCTTTTATAAAAGCTGCAAATTACAAGTTGTTGCTCATATGGCATCTAACTGAACTTGATGGTTGCCTCCAGCTGGCAACAAACTTACATCAACTTACTCTAAAATTATTTTTCTACATCAAGTTTTAGTTTAATAATTAAAAGCAAGTGCTCAAAAGTTTTTCTGCAGGCAGTGTTCCACAGCTCTTAAATGATTCAGAAAAAAAAATTGTTCTTATGGGGCAGCAACAACTGCATAAGTTCATTTTGTAATTTGGTGAACTTTTGCATCTGGTGCTTAATCTACAATCTCTTATTGTGTACACAACCAGTATTGGAAATTTAAGATTCCACCATCTTGTGTACAAAATAAAATCACTTAACCATCTGCGGTCATCCTCACCCCACTGTTGTCATGGAACAAAGATTCCTCATCAAAGGGATAAAAGGATCACAAATCCCATAAAAAATATTCTACCATGCTGTGCAACCAGGGACACTAACAGGAAAACTACATAATCATTACACAGTGTTATGTTTGTGTTTCCCCGGTCGCACAGCACAGGACGGGAGTACCATTTTTAATAAATCTGTGGTCCTTTTGACATGGAATCTTTGTTCTATGACAATAATGGGGTGATGCTGACGGGGTGACACTGACCTCAGATGGTCAAGTGATTTTATTTTATATACCAGATAATGGAATTTTAAGTGTTCTGAAACCAATCATGTACAAAATAAAGGATTGTGGATTAAGCAAATGTCATTCGATTTCTTCATTTTTCAAAATGGGTTCAGAAAAGATGTCTTAAGACCCCTAAAAGCAGTTATATTAATAATTTTTATTATTTTCAAATAGTTCTGATCTTAAATCATTATCAGGTTGACAAATATTATCAACATCAGATGGGACAATAGCTCACTGGGCGTCAGTGCGTGACGGGAGCAGGCAAAAGAGAGGCTGAAGTTTTGGTAAGAGTTACACACAGCCCCACACACTGTGTATTTTGTAGTTGATATGCTATATATTTACATTATATACATCAAATTACTCATATGATATTTGTTTGCTGTATAATACAGCTTTTATGAAATTATCTTGCAGTTTGTTATTGATACAAAAAACCACATTAAAAACACAGTGAATGCATATCCTCAGACATAGCATAGGTCCATCGGTTAGAACCCTTATTCCACATTAACATTTGGGGTCAAAGGAAGCATCAGATTCCACCCATCTGCTTTGACCCCTGACGTAAGTGTGTTGTGTTGTGCGATGTCACTGTGGCACACTGTTTCCAAGTTGGGTCACGTTTTCAGATGGAGCGTTGTTGTATTTGGAAGTGTAGCCTCATGGTGGATGTTCAAATTTGAAGATGTTTGTGTTATGTGTGGTATTGGGTCATTTGACCTTGTGTAATCATTCTGTGAAGTAGTTGGGGGTCGGCCGAAGCGTCCGATCCCACCTGTCAGCTTTGACCTGTGATGTAAGGCTGTTGTGGTGTGTGACGTCACGACGACGCGGAATTTAGTTTGTGAGTGTGGTGTGTTTGTAGGTGTCGTTTCGATGCGATCGGTGGTGCTCTCTGGTGGTGTGTTAGGTGATGGTTTTGGTTTAGTTTGCGAGTGTGGCGTCGTGTGTGAATTTTGGTAATTTTTTTTTTTTTTTAATGTCTTTGGTAGGTATGGATATGACCGACAGGGTCAACAGTTTTCAGTTGTCGGCTATGATGGCGGACAGTGTATTGTCTCTAATAAAATTTCTTCAACTATTCGGATTTTTGGATGAAGTCGTGAAGTGTTCAGTATGTCGCGAAGAAATGAGGCCTACTTAAAGTTCCAGCGTCTCGGACCAGGGTCGGCTGTATGTGGAGATGTCGTAAGGATAACAGGTCAAGGGAAGTGTTTGATCCCAATTTATGAGATCGGGAGCTGCTGTTGAGCAGGGAAGTGTTCAATCCCAATTTATGGGATCGGGAGCTGCTGTTGAGCTATATAGGTCAAAGGAAGTGTCCGATTCCAGATGATATTGTGTTTAGTGGCATTTGGGGAGTTTTGTGATGTCTGTTTTTTTTGTCGTTTTGCGTGGTTTTGTATGGGGGTGGGTGTCTAAATTTGTTTATATTTAGTTTGTCCCCACCCAAAAAAACCCCTATTTCCCATGCATGTCCCGTTCATCTACATCTACATCTACATCTACATCTACATTCATACTCCGCAAGCCACCTGACGGTGTGTGGCGGAGGGTACCTTGAGTACCTCTATCGGTTCTCCCTTCTATTCCATTCTTGTATTGTTCGTGGAAAGAAGGATTGTCGGTATGCCTCTGTGTGGGCTCTAATCTCTCTGATTTTATCCTCATGGTCTCTTCACGAGATATACGTAGGAGGGAGCAATATACTGCTTGACTCTTCGGTGAAGGTATGTTCTCGAAACTTTGACAAAAGCCCGTACCAAGCTACTGAGCATCTCTCCTGCAGAGTCTTCCACTGGAGTTCATCTATCATCTCCGTAACGCTTTCGCGATTACTAAATGATCCTGTAACGAAGCGCGCTGCTCTCCGTTGGATCTTCTCTATATCTTCTATCAACCCTATCTGGTACGGATCCCACACTGCTGAGCAGTATTCAAGCAGTGGGCGAACAAGCGTACTGTAACCTACTTCCTTTGTTTTCGGATTGCATTTCCTTAGGATTCTTCCAATGAATCTCAGTCTGGCATCTGCTTTACCGACGATCAACATTATATGATCATTCCATTTTAAATCACTCCTAATGCGTACTCCCAGATAATTTATGGTATTAAGTGCTTCCAGTTGCTGACCTGCTATATTGTAGCTAAATGATAAAGGATCTATCTTTCTGTGTATTCACAGCACATTACACTTGTCTACATTGAGATTCAATTGCCATTCCCTGCACCATGCGTCAATTCGCTGCAGATCCACCTGCATTTCAGTACAATTTTCCATTGTTACAACCTCTCGATACACCACAGCATCATCCGCAAAAAGCTTCAGTGAACTTCCGATGTCATCCACAAGGTCATTTATGTATATTGTGAATAGCAACGGTCCTATGACACTCCCCTGCGGCACACCTGAAATCACTCTTACTTCGGAAGACTTCTCTCCATTGAGAATGACACGCTGCGTCCTGTTATCTAGGAACTCCTCAATCCAATCACACAATTGGTCTGAAAGTCCATATGCTCTTACTTTGTTCATTAAACGACTGTGGGGAACTGTATCGAACACCTTGCGGAAGTCAAGAAACACGGCATCTACCTGTGAACCCGTATCTATGGCCCTCTGAGTCTCGTGGACGAATAGCACAAGCTGGGTTTCACATGACCGTCTTTTTCGAAACCCATGCTGATTCCTACAGAGTAGATTTCTAGTCTCCAGAAAAGTCATTATACTCTAACACAATACGTGTTCCAAAATTCTACAACTGATTGACGTTAGAGATATAGGTCTATAGTTCTGCACATCTGCTCGACGTCCCTTCTTGAAAACGGGGATGACCTGTGCCCTTTTCCAATCCTTTGGAACGCTACGCTCTTCTAGAGACCTACGGTACACCGCTGCAAGAAGGGGGGCAAGTTCCTTCGCATACTCTGTGTAAAATCGAACTGGTATCCCATCAGGTCCAGCGGCCTTTCCTCTTTTGAGCGATTTTAATTGTTTCTCCATCCCTCTGTCGTCTATTTCGATATCTACCATTTTGTCATCTGTGCGACAATCTAGAGAAGGAACTACAGTGCAATCTTCCTCTGTGAAACAACTTTGGAAAAAGACATTTAGTATTTTGGCCTTTAGTCTGTCATCCTCTGTTTCAGTACCATTTTGGTCACAGAGTGTCTGGACATTTTGTTTTGATCCACCTACCGCTTTGACATAAGACCAAAATTTCTTAGGATTTACTGCCAAGTCAGTACATAGAACTTTACTTTCGAATTCATTGAGCGCTTCTCGCATAGCCCTCCTCACACTACATTTCGCTTCGCGTAATTTTTGTTTGTCTGCAAGGCTTTGGCTATGTTTATGTTTGCTGTGAAGTTCCCTTTGCTTCCGCAGCAGTTTTCTAACTCGGTTGTTGTACCACGGTGGCTCTTTTCCATCTCTTACGATCTTGCTTGGCACATACTCATCTAATGCATTATGTACGACGGTTTTGAACTTTATCCACTGATCCTCAACACTATCTGTACTTGAGACAAAACTTTTGTGTTGAGCCAACAGGTACTCTGAAATCTGCTTTTTGTCACTTTTTCTAAACAGAAAAATCTTCCTACCCTTTTTAATATTCCTATTTACGGCTGAAATCATCGATGCAGTAACCGCTTTATGATCGCTGATTCCCTGTTCTGCGTTAACTTTTTCAAATAGTTCGGGTCTGTTTGTCACCAGAAGGTCTAATATGTTATCGCCACGAGTCGGTTCTCTGTTTAACTGCTCAAGGTAGTTTTCAGATAAAGCACTTAAAAAAATTTCACTGGATTCTTTGTCCCTGCCACCCGTTATGAACGTCTGAGTCTCCCAGTCTATATCCGTTAGCGTCATTAGGCTTTTTGTGGAACGTGTGTGTGTTTGTTTTCCGATGTATTTTCGTCCTCATAATGTGTACGTAACAACTTTATATGCGCCATATTGGAATCGTGGTTTATGGTCGTTTCCGCCATATTTGTGACGTCATGGGTCAAAGCAGACGGGCGGGATCGGACGCTTCCGTATTTCCGTAGTTGGAAAAGTGAGCTGTGTCACTAACGAGTTACAATGATTTAGGCCTACTGTTTTGGGGGTTTGTGCATATGTGTTTGTGACAGTATGATTAGCGCTGTATGTTTTTTTGCAGACCACAATGTAATAGTTTTTTCTTGTTTTTGTTAGAGATCGATATGATAGAAAAATTTAATAGTTATTCATTCCAGGTTGCGATGGGCAATGACATGACAACAACCATAAGGCTTTTACAGTAGTTCGGCTTGATTGCTAATTATGTGAGGTGTCGCGTGTAATGACAGCATGAAGTTGATTAGTCCCATCTTCTTGGACCGGGGACCTATATATGTGGCTGTGTAGCCATGAAAATATTTAGTGATCTATCCGACAGGGACTTCATTCAAGAGAACTCGGTTGGCCACCCTGAAGACGGTTTTACTTACATATTAATCTTGTTATTGTTCATCTTTACATCTTTGAGGATTCATTTTCTTTTGTTATTTTTTTTCTTTTAATTTCTTTGTGCGTGTTGTGTTTAGGAGTGGTATTAGGTGGGATGGGGTTATTAAAAGCGTGGTTAAGAGGTTGGGCTTGTTTGGATGTTGGCTTTGTTTGAGCTATATAGATTACAAGAATTTTGCGATATTACATATTGGACTTGCATGTGTTGGTTTCTTGATATCAAAGGTTCTGTTTGAGGTATATAGGTGACATGAAATGTAAAATTCCTGTGCTTTTCATGTTTGTAGTGTTATGTCATATGTTGAGAATTTTGTGTGTTTGTTTTGTGGGAAATATTTGTTTTGGGATGGTGCTGTTTTTCATATTGTCATGCATATAGCCTGTCCCCATCTTAAAGTTCCCACTTCCCACAGTTGTCCCATTAGTTTCATTTTATTGCTGCAGTGAAATATTCTGGCATCATTTTTATATTTGTTTGCCTGTGCATGTAGTGACATAATGGTCACCATATTGTACATGTTGGAAGTAGTGGTGTCAGTCATCTTGATGATGTCATGGGTCAAAGCAGATGAGTGGAATACAACGCTTCTGTAATGCCCACATTTGTTGGCCATCACAACTTACTACCAAACTGTTACCTTCCAATCTATCCTAGACATTGTGCTATTCTACAGATCAGTCTGTCACCATAACTGAGATTTTATAGGGCGTGGGGGGATGGAGACTAAAACAAACAAGCCTAATTTCAACTTTACTTTTTATTAGACAATATCAACAAGTCAGTGGGGAGTCACAGTCATAATAAAGCACGATTCTCAATATCACTCACAGCAGTGATGTTCATAGCATGACATGGTGGGACAGTAAGGGGAAGATATTTTAATATGTACCTAAGACAGCATATGTATCACATATGATTCAGATACTGTACAAATTAGTGGGTTATAAATGTCAAAATTAATGTGGCAAGGCCATACAGTTCCCAAAGATCTGCATGCTTGTTAAGAAGCCACTTACAATCAAGAGTAGAGAATGACAGGTGAATGAAAACGTTAAACAACCAATCACTATGAACCACAGTGGTGAATACAAGATTCTACCACGTCTGCCTGCAAAAAATGGCCTACAGGCTCAAAGCAAATGTGCCTGCTCTACCAATCATGACCACACAATACAGTTGACACATTTTTAAGCGATGACTTCCATTTTTTCTGTAAACAGCACCAAATAAAAACCAAATCAATAGTTTTTTCAAAGAAAATTCCGCACTGGCTGTATCAATGATTTTTATTAAATCTGCGACCGGTTCCGCACCACTTATTGGTGCATCCTCAGGCAATATATGCTATTTATAACATGGTAACATTGAACATTGCCCTGTAGCCACTCCCCACCATTCACATCCAATACACCCTCATCTGGTGAGAGCGGTAGTTGAAATTTAAAAATCTTTTGTAAAATTTTTTTAAAATGATGGGAGCGGCAATGACCATGCAAGTTTGCATGGTCATTGCCACTCCCATCATTTAAAAATTGTTTGTAACAACTGTTTAGAATGTCAGTTATCTTAGTTTTAGAAGAGGTTTTGATATATAGTCCCTACGATGCAATGTAATCTGTCTGACCATGCCCAGTGAACAATGTTGACTTATTAATAGCAATTTGTTCTAGTACTGAGCCTCGTATTGTTTCGTTTTACAGTATTCATTTTAGTACGACAGTTCAAATTTCAATATTGCATTCATATACTATATATATTTTACAATCAATAAAGAATCTCAGTTTCCTTGCTCCCAGCATGAGGCTTTTATGCCTCTGTCATATGTACAAAAGTTAATAATATACATCTGTGAATGAAATCATTTGTTTGTAAAAGTCTAACACAGCCCATAATTGAAGCCAGTGCATGCTGTTCTGTCTCACTATAGTCTTCCATGGTTAACTTTAAACGAAAAACATTAGGCCTATTAACATTCAGAAACAGTCTATAATTATGAACACTTTTGATCTAGCAAAGCAGTCGCCTCTGCTAAAAGTGGCGAAATTCGTAAAGTACATCTGTCTGTGACCTATAATTACCTGTACAATGTCTCCTTTACACAGTGAAAGTTCTCCTGCAGTCGTCGTGAGAAAGTCATTTATCACCTTTGCGACTGTCCCCTTTTCCATGTTGTCAGCTCATTTCAAAACAGTATGCCACCCTGTTAGCGTAGACAACAAATCCCTATAAACTTTGGGCACTGACAATGCTGTCAAAACTATCCATCAACACCACCGTCACGCGAAGTATATAATCATATTGCATAACCTCACACATCTACCATTGCTTGTTGTTTTCATTTGCTATTTAGGACTGTCATAATGCCAACATTACGACGATGAGCAAAATTGTCAAAAATTGACGTTTATTGCAACACGAAAACAGTGGTACGATGCTTTCTATTTTTATAAAATCGATAAGATATTTCTGCTTTATTTTCTCCTGCTATAGACTGAAACAAGCTATTTATATATTTTCTGGCTTTGAGTTCATCAGTTTTAATAGCAAGATGTAACCTTGCTTGACGCAGGCACCTGTCTCCTGTCTAGAACATGCAGGCACAGAATTCAACTTTTAACCGCACTAACAAAGAGAGAGATATCTCTTTATGCACTAATGAACATTCACGATAGTTGATAATTGTGTACATTGAAGCTAGGACCATTCTGCGCATTTTATGGGTAGTGATTAATTAGCGCAAATTCCTGAACACAGCGCGCTAACTACAAATGGAATACGAATTTTAACTTCTCCCTATAGCGTGCATTCTACTACGATGTTAAGAGATTATATTCCATATTTGCAGGTTACATTCAGAATTGTTGTTGCAAATCTTTATTTCATAACTTACTTGTTCTTGACTGCATCTTTGCTGAGTTACTCCGTAACGAATAAGAAAAGTTTAATTGCTTACTCCAGTTTCCTTAATGTTTTACATGTTCGAAAACATTGTTATTAACTAAAACGATCGATTTGCTACTAGCACAGTCGAAGGCTATGTTAAATGTATAGTAGCATCCTCGCAGATACGAAGGAAATACAGAAAAAATTCTTTTGTAGTGTAGGGCCCTACACAATCCCTTCCAAGATTCGACGTAGTGCCTGCCTCACATAATCAGTTTAACGATCCGACTCTTCTTCTAATGAAGCGTTATTAGATTGAATAAATATTTTTTCTAGGATGATATTTTTTTTACTTAAAGGAAATATATAGTTATTCTAGGACAGTGTTTGTTGATTTATTGTAGTTCACGTGCAGGGCCTGATTAAAGACCGATCCATATGTAACGATCTGTTTGAGCACATTACATCTACGCAGATTGTAGCATGTGGACTAACTTGCAACTGGACCGGAAACTTGGGTAGATATGAGATGTGCGCAAACGTGGAAGTTGGAACTTGTGGTTTGAGCAAGGTTGTTCGAATCTGTGGACACAGACAATTCGTAGCGTGTAAACTGAAAATCATCACAACTCTGACTCGCGCAATCTGTTTGTTCAGTGTCGTGTTTGACGTTCTTGCGTGCACACCGAATTCTAAAATGACTGATACGTGTGGGTTTAGCGAACCACGAAAGGAAACTCGCGTTCCCTGCGTGTAGAACGGAAGGCTTTCGTTTACTATTTTGTAGAGGTGGCAAAAAATAACGTAACTGATAGAAATAACCGGTTACTGAGAAGTAACGGTTACTGCGATAACCGTTCCTCTGATTCTGGCAGTTATTTCAATAACTGTTTAGTGTCACCAATGCCTCGCGCCATCTGTTGACCGAAGATCGTACTGCGCATTTGGAAGGCGTTCTATAGACCATGGGAATAACTGTGAGACTGCGCGCCATCTGTTGATAAGAACTGTGTACTATTTCGTGGGCCTTCGTTACTTTTAGAATAAACAATTAAATAAAGTTAATGTCCGAGCCGTGGCTGATAGGAGCTGCAGTACAGGCATTAACAAGTACGGTCGTTCCCTTAAGCCACCGCCTTACGTGTTAATTTAGCTTGGACGGGTAGTACAAGGAAAGTTACTAAGGAATTCGAGCGACTATGGAAATAACTGTCAGAGCCGGTATTCTCCTCTGGCAGTTATCGTTATTGGCTCGTAGTTCTAGTTCTCTGGTAGTTATCGGGCTACCACCACAGATAACCTGGAAGCTGGTAACGGAATAACTGTGTGTCTAGACGTTCCTGACTCGGTGACTCCAGTTAAAGGTCGTAGTTCCAGGTGATATTTCCAGAGAGGATAGTAACTGGAGCGAACAAATATTTTCGTACTGCTACGGAAATAGCCGCTGGCCATCGCGAATGACAAATAACATGTCAGAAAGTATAACATAATACAGTGGAATATAATAATTATTATCCTCATCATTTGTCAGGAGATTGTCAAAATACGTGAATATATCACAGTAACTGCTAATATTTACAGAATTGGTACACTGACAGAATAAAACACAGTTACGTACTTTTAATAAATTTATCGTACACAGAATACCCGATCTTGACTGTTGCAACCAAGTGCTGTCAAAACTGAAATATAGCAGAATTTTTACCTGAGCTGGTCTATCAGTTTCTGTTACGATATTCATCCACAGAGTAGAAGGAGGGGTCACTGGAAGCGTCTGATTCCATCCGTCTGCTTCGACGTAAAGGTGTTGTGGTGTGTGAATGTCATTACGGCACGGTGTTTATGAGTTGGTTTTTTTGTGTGTGTGTGTGTGGGGGGGGGGGGGGGGGGTGCTGTCGATCTAGGTTGCAGTGCCGGAATTTGCTGGTGGTAATTAATTTTTTTTTTTTTTCCTAGCTGTGATGTTTTGTGTATTTACGAAGTATTGAATGTGATTTAATTTATGTAGGGATGATTGATTTGTGGACTTTTGGGATTGTGGTTTTATTTTTCGCAGTTGTAGGTGTTGGTTTTTTGGCATCAGTAGCTGTGGTGGACCTATATAGGTCACCGGATAATGACCGATTCCCATTTTCATAATTGTGTGTGTTGATGTTTTAGTATCGTCATCTGAGGTTGACCTATGCAGGTCAAGGGAAATGTCTGATTCCAATTTTCGTACTTTTAGTTATGGGTATTGGTGTTTTGGTATGGTCACCTATAGTTGACCTATATTGTTCAAGGGAAGTGTCCGATTCCTGCAGATTTTTGTTCTTCATTTTGTGTTTTGGGATCATGGTGTGTTTTTTTTACTAGCTTGTCCTCACCCTAAAACCCCCAACTTCCCACAGTTGTCCCATTGGTTTGATTGTATTTTTGGTGGGAAATGTTATTGTATTATTTATATGTATCTTCGTGTTTGTTGCCATGTGTATGTAGTGACGTCATACACACACTTAAAATAGACATTTCCGGCATATTGATGATGGGTGGAATCAGACACTTATGTATCAAATAGTCATTCAAACACACTGTAAACCGTGCCTTATCCGAAACCAAGTTTTTAATGGTTGCTGACTTGCTGGTAGCTTATTGAAAATGCATGTTCCTGAATATTAGACCCCTTTTGGACCAAGGTAAGTAATTTTAGGTCTTTATGTAGATTGCTGTTCCCATTTCTAGTACTGATATTATGTATCAAGCTATTGGTTGGAAATACTTGTAACAAATTTCATTAAGGAATAAATATACTAGGAAGCAGTGGTTAGAATACAAAGTTCCTTGAACAGGTTCCTACATGATGTTCTTGAATTGATACCACAAACGATTTTTATTACACGCTTTTACATGCGAAAAACTTTTGCTACGTTTGATGAGTTACCACAGAATATGTTCCCTTATGAAATAATAGAATGAAAAAATGTGGTATGCCCTTCCCAACTGAATTTATTATCGAGTTGTAATCCCAGAAATGTAACACTGTCAACCTTTTCGATCTGCATGTCTTCATATGTTATAAACATGCTGTCGCTGGAGAAATCGAGCAGTTTGCAAATCTGACATAAAACTTGGATTAGCGTACTCACACTTTCCCCAATAGGACTAGCTTTTACAGCACAGGAGTAAACGAATCTGTCACATTACGTATATTTTGTTGTATTACAAGGCTGTACACTTTATTCTGTGAGCAGCACAAGAAATTAAGCTTCGAATTTAACCTACAGTACTCAGTTTACATATTACTTCATACTTAAAAACGCACGTTGTTAACATTTTACTTAAACAGTGCTTTGGCGAAGTTCCGCGTACTTTCTGTCGCAGCTGCGAAGATAATATTTCTAATAGCGACCGATAACCTACAAACATATAATCTGAAACACTAATAATCGTTCTAACATCAACTAAAATGTACCCGGAGTTAATAAGCTGAGGTTATGACACGATTCATACGACATTCCTGCTATTTCACACTACTCGCAGTTATACTGATAACTAAACTGATGGATTCCAACTACGTCGTTATTTAACTGTCGGAGTTATCGGTATTCGCTAGCGAAAAATAACTTGGCAGTTATTAATAACCGTTAACGATAACGGTTATCAAAGAATAACTGGAACTGTGATAACGGTTACTCCAGAATAACCGTTTGGCCCACCTCTACTATTTTGTCTAAGTTCGTCGATTACACGACTTGCGTGAGCGGCGGAGTGGTCCAAAGAGAATGTAAAGTTCCGAATGATATGCGGTATTATAGACATCACACGTGCTTCTGGGATTCAAATTACCCACAGCACAAAAGAAATATGATTATTATAAAACTGCCGAAGCAATCGAAGGTCGTACTGGGCGCGCGAGGAAGACAATAAATTTATTAGATACTTGCGTCAGGTGGGAGCGAAGTGAATAAACAAAAGCTTTGTAATTTTTTTTTTGTTAAAAAGGAAAAGCACAGTTAATTTCCTTGAAAGTATACAAGTGCGAATGTGTATTCATTACGCTCATTAAAATTAAATATATACGAAAGACTTTATCATTATCGTTGCTTACGTACATGGTATCTGCAATTATATGGCCGATGTACAACTGTTGTCAGAGATTTTCTATAATAAACAAGAATGGCTCGGGATCACGCTATCTCTCCTCAAATGAACTATATAGTAGATTTTAACAAGTAGTCTATTTGACATGTCGAATGTATTTCACTAATCAAATTTTATTGACATCTTCCTTTATATACTTAAATAAAATTCTTGAAGAGCTTAACATATATCAGTACAGAAATCAGTAACTGTCTGATATATAGCAGCTGCTGAAACGTGAAATAATCACTAAAGTAAATACAAAATCTCCGGTTGCTAGTAACTAGAGTGTAAATGCTATCCTTTCTTCAGATTATGTAGGCCATCAGTACACAATGTTCTCCATTTAAATTTTCTTTTTAATTAAAATAGAAGCCAACGAAAAGCTTTGGACTAATGCTGCAAGGAAAGCTGGAGCTGTAATTCAGTATTAAGTGCACTACTTTCACGCGTTTCACGTTTAAGTACAAGTTGGGACATTCAAATTCACCCTTTCCTATTCCATTTTGCTTACTTCGCCAAAAACGGCACGCTCGCCATTTAAAATAATCCTTTCTGAACATCAAAGTTTAGTATCGTGGCTGGTGGTCAAAAAACAATCTGAAAGGCTAGTAAGGGTGTTGCAGGTTAGGTTGTGCTGGGAAGTAATTGTCACGAAAAAAATTCGACACGCTGCGTAGCTTCCGAGTTAATTCACTATTGGCCATTAAAATTGCTACGCCACGAAGATGACGTGCTGCAGACGCGAAATTTAACCGACAGGGAGAAAATGCTGTGATATGCGAATGATTAGCTTTTCAGAGCATTCACACAAGGTTGGCGCCGGTGGCGACACCTACAACGTGCTGACATGAGGAAAGTTTCCAACCCAGTTCTCATACACAAACAGCAGTTGACCGGCGTTGCTTGGTGAAACGTTGTTGTGATTTCTCGTGTAAGGAGGAGAAATGCGTACCATCACGTTTCCGATTTTGATATTGGTCGGATTGTAGCCTATCGCGATTGCGGTTTAACGTATCACGACATTGCTGCTGGCGTTGGTCGAGATCCAATGACTGTTAGCAGAATATGGAATCGGTGGGTTCAGGAGAGTAATTGGAACGCCGTGCTGGATCCCAACGGCCACGTATCACTGGCAGTCGAGATGACAGGCATCTTATCCGCATGGCTGTAACGGATCGTGCAGCCATATCTCGATCCCTGAGTTAACCCATGGGGACGTCTGCAAGGCAACCATCTGCACGAACAGTTCGATGACGTTTGCAGCAGCATGGACTGTCAGCTCGGAGACCATGGCTGCGGTTACCCTTGACGCTGCATCACAGACATGAGCGCCTGCGATGGTGTGCTCAACGACGAACCTGGGTGCACGAATGGCAAAACGTCATTTTTTCGGATGAATCCAGGTTCTGTTTACAGCATCATGATGGTCGCATCCGTGTTTGGCGACATCGCGGTGAACGCACATTGGAAGCGTGTATTCGTCATCGTCACACTGGGGTATCACCCGGCGTGATGGTATGGAGTGCCATTAGTTACACGTCTCGGTCACCTCTTGTTTGCATTGACGGCACTTTGAACAGTGGACGTTACATTTCAGATGTGTTACGACCTGTGGCTCTACCCTTCATTCGATCCCTGCGAAACCCTACATTTCAGCAGGATAATGCACGACCGCATTTGCATGTCCTGTACAGACCTTTCTGGATACAGAAAATGTTCGACTGCTGCTCTGGCCAGCACATTCTCCAGATCTCTCACCAATTGAAATCGTCTGGTCAATGGTGGCCGAGCAACTGGCTCGTCACAATACGCCAGTCACTATTCTTGATGAACTGTGGTATCGTGTTGAAGCTGCATGGGCAGCTGTACCTGTACACGTCATCCAAGCTCTGTTTGACTGAATGCCCTGGCGTATCAAGGCCGTTATTACGGCCAGAGGTGGTTGTTCTGGGTACTGATTTCTCAGGATCTATGCACCCAAATGGCGTGAAAATGTAATGACATGTCAGTTCTAGTATAATATATTTGTCCAATGAATACCCGTTCATCATCTGCATTTCTTCTTGGTGTAGCAAGTTTAATGGCCAGTAGAGTAGCATTGAAGTCAGACAAGCGTGCAAATTCAAGTGGCCAGGTAAATGTAATTAGGATCAGTTGTTGTCTCAGCGTGAATGACAGCGCACGAAAGTACTCAGCTTTTGGTTTGGGTTCGATCCTTATTGCCGTCCACGCCCAATTTGTGTATCGCTCTCTTGTTCGGCTTTGGGAAACCAAGCACCCATTCAAGATGGCGTCAGCTGCGGAAGTTTTGAATGTAGAGGTCCTCGAAAATAATGTTATGACGTGGCAATATTGCAAAAAGTGCGCGAAAATTGTGAAAAGTGGCTTCGTCGGTCTTCAGTGTAATCAAAAATTTCATTTTCGCTGCGGAAAGATTGACCCCTCAGTGAGAAGTGACGATAACTACGCGACCACGTGCAACTGTGTAGACTGTAAACAAAAAACAGCAACCGTTAATGTTCAAGAAAAGTGTACTTGTGAGGCAGCAAGGACGATCGAAGGTATCAAAAAGGAAAACCTTTTGTATGTTGCAATTATTGGACTCTTGCAGGATGAAGTGAAAAAACTGCACGCGAAATACGGAATAAATCCGTGTAAGTCGGACACCCGTTATTCTTGTATTGTGAAAGCAGAAAATTTAGTTGTTTCTAACTTACCGGTACTTCTGATTGGTCTGTACAGCAATGGCAGGGTAAGACAATGTGCAAAGATGTGAAAACCGGTGCTTCCTCCTCAATTTCAGTGCACATCAACAAATTCGCCGACCTATCTAATAACTACGCCCAAAATGGCAAACAAACTCACTTTGCAAATAACCAAATTGCTCCCAAGCCATATGCACATTCTCGTTTAAGAAACGTAAGTGAAGTGCCTAATGTAATTAGTGAATGTAAATTAAATAAAGTGATTAGAAGGAAAATCAAAATCTTTGGTGATAGCCACAGCAAGGGACTAGCCCAAGAATTACTGAAAATAAATCCGACACACAATGTAATGGGTGTTGCGGGGTCAGTGAGTCGAACCCGAGACTCCAGTTGGCAGAGCTCAAGCCCGGACCCAACGCTCCGTATTTTTTCAGGAGTTAAGAGCATCGAGGGGTAGTGCAGAGTGATACAGCGTGCTGTCCCGCGAGTCCAGCCGGCTCATCAACTCCTGGTATGCCAACGCTGCTGCTGCCATCATCAACGTCGCCCGCCAATGGACGTCGGCCGCCCTCTCCCGGTCGCCGGGCGTTGCGACCGACGCCGCTATGCTGCCCGCCATTCTGAAGACTGCTACAGTCCCTGGACATCGCCACCCTCCACCACGTTTGGCCTACTCTGTCCGACCATGGGACGAAGGTGGGTGTACTGGTCACCCGTGGGTTGGTGCCATCACTGCTGCTAGGATAGGACAGGACTCGAACCCGCTCCTTCCTGGATGCAGTGCCGCAACTTGCCGATAGTGGTGCTTGCCAGATGGCAACACCCGCCACCATCTCTGTCACTGTCGCTGCGCTACTGCGCCTCCCGCAGGGTACGCCTCGCCCGGAGCCCGGTGGAAAGCGAACGTAGCCCGTAGTCTCTAGTGGAACCGAGCCCCTGCTGGGCCCGCTGCAGACCGCTGTCACTGCCCTCCTTCAGGCAGACCGTGCAATCTCCAAGTTCCAGGCTGCCGTTCCGTCCTGCCTCAGTGTTGTGTCCCCAGAGGCGGAATATAGCCTGAACAAGTACATAGAAACAAAGTACAAGTTTTTGCAGAATACTTATAACATTGCTGCCAGACTGGCCCCTATAAGCATAGACCAGCACAGGTCTGTCCCAATGCTCAACTGACCTGGCACACTCTGTCCCAAGCTAAAATTGCCCGTCTATTTATATTGGTTTCTCCCTCGCTTCTGACGTAGTGTCAGAGAGAGACAGGAACTATGGCAGGGATAAATTTCCACACGCCAGCCACTTACAAATCGCCACTCTTGGCTCTGGCCTAGTGCCCCGCCTCATACATCGCAATAACTTAAAGCAACGCTGCAGTTTCCTGCCACATTGTTGCTCCACTCAAAACAAATCGTGCGTGCAATACCGCCGTCGCAGCTCTGCGCCCGTGAGTGCCATGTTTACCTTCCCTGGCCCGCTGGCTGTCGACTGTTACCGCACTCTGCCAGCGGCCCCACATTTCATCGCCCAACCGCGCCTTCATTGAATTTTGATAAAATTTCGCTTTCCCTCGACAGACACTAGTGCAGCATGGGCATCGTAAAACCTGGTGCACATTTCAAGGACGTTACTGAACCTGTCATCCGTCCCGGTAGCTGCGTGGTCAGTGCGACGGACTGTCCATCATCCTAAGGGCCCGGTTTCGATTCCCGGCTGGGTCGAAGATTTTCCCCGCTCAGGGACTGGGTGTTGTATTGTTCTAATCATCATCATTTCATCCCCATCGACGCGCAAGTCGCCGAAGTGGCGTCAAGTCGAAAGACTTGCACCAGGCGAACGGTCTACCCGACGGGAGGCCGTCGTCACACAACATTTTTTTTTTTTTTTTTTTACTGAACCTGTCGTAAGTAATAAACATGTTAGAAGTGATTCAGTTGTGATTTGTGCTGGATCTAACGACATATACTGCAATAAAGCAGTCATAATGTTAAAGAATTATCTAAGAGTATTACTTCTTCTAATCAGCACAAATTTTATTGTAATTAATTATAGCAAGAGACACGATTTAAAAAGTTTTTGTACGAATTTCCCTAATGTTAAATTAGTTGCTGTAAGCATGTTTGATAGGTCACGTTTTACAACCCAGGGTCTTCACATGGACAAAAAGGGAAGATCCAAATTAGCACACCTAGTAAATGAACAAATTAGCCCTCAGTCTCACACTCCAGCCAAAGAACTAGTATGGAACGAAAGGAATAATGTGCTTGTTACTGAAGACAAGGGTTTTCGCGAGAGCCAAGCTGGTCGGTACAATATAGTAGTGTAGCAGATAGGAAACGCCCTGAAACCAATACACATAGCTATTCAGTACCTCAGAAATAAACTAGACGTTCTACAAGTTTTTGTGACAGAACATGGCCCCCATGTCATTGTGATTACTGATCATGGTCTTAAAGCCGAGGAATTAATATTTTGCAAATTACAGGGCTATATTCTCGCTAACAGCTACTGTAGACAGCTACATAAAGGTGGTGGGATGGCTATTTTTGTCCAAGAAACACTAATTACTAGTAAAATGTCATTCCTGGATAAACACAGTAGTGAAATAAATCCAGAAATTACTGGACTTACTCTTAAATTGAAGGGAGAGTGTAGTAATTATACAAAGCGCAAAGTAGTAGGAATGTATCATCCACCAAATGCAGATGTGTCTCACTTTTTTAATAGTTTCAGACCAGTAATTAGTTTAAGTGGCCCTAGTAATCTTACTATACTTGGGGATTTGAATATTAATGCAAACTCTCACGACATGCCTAGTTTGAGGCTAACAGATATACTGAATTTATATAACCTTGTAAGCATAATAGACACTGATACAAGACTGACAAACTACACTTCCAGCAGAATAGATTATGTGATAATCAGTAAACTTGCTACTAACAGTGTTAGTCACAGAAATATAGAATTTCACTACTCTGACCACTATTGTCAGTCTGTTGAGTGTAAAAGCAGCAGAAGCAACAAATGTCACTGAACAGAAACGAATCTTGAACAAACACAATACAACTCGCCTTAAACATAAACTAGCCCAGGAGGAATGGAACTGTGTTTATGAGGTAAAAGGCTCAAACAAGAAATGGGATCAATTCTATAAAACAATTTTGAGACATGTTAATCATTGTGGCTCATTTAATGATGTAAAAAGGACTCTAATACATAGAAAGAAACCAAAGCTGAAACTACCAAGTATTTTGATTAAACTCAAGCAGGATGTTCATGACCTCTTCTTTCTTTATAAATCAAGAGAGGATATCATCCTTAAGGAAAAGTATTGTAAAGCCAAGAAAATGTTTAAGGCAGAGCTTTCGAATTTCAGGAAAAAGGTGCACAGTGATACAATCATTAAATCTGACGATGTGAGTAAAGCATCTTGGAAGCTCATCAGTCAACGCCGGAAAGCAACATCAAATGTGAATACAAAAGAAACAAGCTTATTGCATGAGGGAAAATTAATAGAAGATCCAAGAACAACCTGTGACCTTTTTAATAAATATTTCATCACTCCATGTAGCATTCCAACTCAACCTGTTGACCAAAACAGCAAGATAACATTTGCTCACCCCTATGTACAAACTTTGAATTCAGAACTCTGAGTGAACATGAAATAAATCGAATAATCTGCACATTAAAGACCAAGCACTCAGCTGTATGGGATGAGATATCTAGTGCCCTAGTTAAAATGTGCCACAAAGAATTAGTTGAACCTATTACCAATCTCATTAACTTGTGTATTATGGAAAACACCTAACCAGACTCATTAAAAATGAGTGTAGTAAAACCAGTATACAAGAAAGGATCTAAAAAACAGGTTGAAAACTTTAGGCCAATATCATTAATCCCCATATTTAGTAAAATCGTTGAATATGTTTTGCTTTCACAACTCGGTGACTACTTCACAACAAATTACCTACTCAATGAAACACAACATGATTTCAGGAAAAACTACAGCACCATCACAGCAATCTCTGAATTTTTACATTATGTATATAGTGCACTAGATGTAGGAAATTTGACAACAGCCATATTCCTTGATCTTATCAAGGCATTTGGTTCAGTTAAACATGATCTATTAATAAAGAAACTCCAGGCATATGGCTTAAAAGATTCAGCAATACTGCTGCTAACTTACTACTTGACAAACCAGAAGCAGTGCACAAAGCTAACATACCAAATTAATGACCAAGTTGCAATCGCCCAGTCGTCTAATGAAACTGTCAAACAAGGAGTCCCCCAGGGATCTATTCTTGGTCGCTTTCTCCTTTTAGTCTATGTGAATGATGTCACCCAGCCACAAAATTCCATAATAGTGAGCTAAGCAGATACACATCTCTGTTGTTTTTTGGCAGAAATACCTGTGAACTTACATGTTCTGCAACAGATGGAGTAATAACTATAATAAATAATATATATGGAATTGAGGTAGCAGACACTAATAGCTGCAAATTCTTGGGCCTATACTTAGACAAATACTTGTGGTGGTAAAAGCATATTAACTTTGTGTGTGGAAAGATTAGTAGCGGATTATATCTACTCAGTCATCTTGCAAAATAGTTACAAACTCTACTATTCAAACTGTTTACTATGGAACAATGTATCCTTTCCTAAATTATGGTATTGAACTTTGGGGATGTGCTGCTGATACATATCTCAATAGATTAATGTTGATGCAGAAGGAGGCAATTAGAATAATGCATGATCTGGGTCATAACGATTCTGTTAGAGAGATTTTTGTGCAACATAAGTACCTTACAGTGTATTCCCTGTATTTATATAAGGTAATTTTATTTTTTGTAAATCATCTAAAAGAATCAAGAAGATGCAATGACATACACGACCACAACACTAGAAATAAAAATAGTTACTCTAGACAAAGAACACAGTTGAAAATAACAGATTGCAGCCCATACATCAGTGGTCAAATCTGGTTTAACAAATTTCCAAAAGACTTATGAGCCTATGATGGCAAAGAAATGTTTGTACTCTCTGTCTGAATTCTAAGTTGAAAACACGTGATCTTATAGTTTGTATTAGAAATTAGAAATGTTTTAGTTGAATACCTACTTCTGTGACACCACATTCCCTATGTGTGCTTGTTTTATAGTCTTTCTAATTTATGTCAACTATTTGTTTTGTTTGTATTTTAACATCTTCATAATTATGTAAACAACACTGACGTTTGCAATAGTCAACATTTTTGTTGACTCTATGCAAAAAAATTAAATAAATAAACAAATAAACAAGCTTTTCAGACTGTTTTCGACCACACTGTCTGACAACTGTTGGTTAACTGAAGAGCGAGAAGGCAAGTCCTCAGTCTTCCAACCCAGCTACGTCACAAGAAGTAAGTCAGGCCGGGCCAACTACAAGACCGTCCTGCAGCACGTGTTTTAAACGAATGGCAAAGCAGTACTCAACCACGTCTGAAAGTTACTTAGTTTCAAATTCCATGGATCATTTACGTGATAAATCATTTTACATTCACATTCTAAATTAATTTGCAAATATGGCTACATGCTGAACCTTTATCGGTTTTTTTATGTTAAATACACAGATGTGAGTTAGTAACTCCTATTCAGCCTGCCTGGTTAGCCGTGCGATCTAACACACTGCTTTCTGAGTGGGAAGGCGTGCCAGTATCTGGCACGAATGTGCCCGGTGGATTAGTGTCGTGGTCCGGTGTGCCAGCCAGTCTGAGTACGGTTTTTAAGGGGTTTTCCATCAACCTCGGCGAATGCGGGCTGATTCCCCTTATTCCGCCTCAGTTAAACTATGTTCGCGATTGCTGTGCAAACACTTTCTCCACATACACGTACACCATAACTACTCTACCACGCAAACATTGGGGCTACACTCGGCTGGTGTGAGACGTTCCCGGGGGTCCACTGGGGGCCGAACCGCACAATAACCCTGGTTTCGGTGTGGGGCGCGGTGTGGTGAGTAGACTGCCGTAGCCTGTTGTAGGGTTGTGAACCACTGTGGGCTACGGCGGGGACGAACCCTCTCCGTCATTTCTAGGTCCCTAGTTCCATGCAATACAATACCCCTTTTTGTGCTAAAGGCAACATTAATATGGAATAATGAATGCCTTTTTACCCTCTGGTATTGTAATTATGTACATCATTGTTCCTTTTGAACTGCTGTGGATTATTTTCAACAAACTTCATGAGGGAATTAGTATACTGTAAAGCAGTGATCGTGGGTGAGTACCACATATTATTCTTGCAGAACATGTTTGAGCGATGAAGTCTATCTTTCTTGAAGGTGATTACCTGTGAACATTATTCTATATGAGATTATTGATTGAAAATATGCAAAATACGTTGACTTATTGATTTGTCTCTCCCTCAGGTTTGCAACGATTCTAAGTGTTAATGTGGCTGGAGTAACAAGGGTATGGTCCAATTCGACATGTCGAAATGTAACCTGAAATTTTTTATGCGCTAAGAATACGTTGAAAGTAATGCACTGTCAACATTTTAGCTGTTAAGGCGCTCTGCAAGTATTTTTTTAATGTTAAAGATACTCTTTTTTTTTGCCACATGAAGAACCGCTTATAAAAGCGGTTTGTACAGCCCATCCACTATGGCCCGAGATCCGCGAATAATCAGAAAACCTAGCGCCCCGTTGCGGGAAGTCTAAGGTGCACACACGCGAACTTTAAGCACTTAAACCATATAAAAAATGTCTCAGCCTCTTAGTTTTTTGCACATCTTGCAGTTCATATCGTCAGATAAACTGTTGCAGATGTAACTGTTACACAAGTGACGAGCAGAGGAAAGAAAAGCAAGGCAGTATATGATGCTACAATACAGAGGACTTCCACCATAATATGTTGATATGAAATATTTTATTATAATTTCTGTGTCACACTTCTTATGAGAATTTTTGTATAATGCATATCTTACTAACAATGAAACAGTTCCTTGATTATTTCCAGTAGTCATTACCAAAATGCGAAGTGTCTGTGGATGACGAAAACAAACATTTTGTTTAAACCAGCACAGGTGATAAAACTTTTAGCGTTTAGGCACGTCCCAATAAGTAAAAGTTTTATTTAGACAGAACTGGGATGGAGTAAGAAATGGCTGTGGCTGTTGTTCTGCACGTAGTGTTGCGCACTAAGCATATAAGATCAATGTCATAAAATATGGTGATGCAAACTGACTTTGCACAAACGACTGAAGTTTAACAATACAATTCCGGTGGTAAACCTGAAACGACAAAGAGCTATCAGAAATCATATTCTCCAACAATTTCCTGAAAAATGTTTCATAGTGTCGAAAAATTTCTTCATCGAGAGGCTGTACCTTTTCATCGTCCTCCTAAAAACAGACATGATGTTAAGCCCAGACCAAGAGTCCAACAAATGAAGTGAATTATTTGCTGTAACAGATGAGAAGACGTTTCGGATGTAATATTGCAAATTATTCTCTCGCATTTTACCAGGTTTTGCTACGTCAATTACAAGATTTTGCAACTAAACAGTCCTTATTTTCATTTTTGGTTCTAATTTCCTTTGAGGTCCCTGAAGACAGGTATAGAGCTGAGGAAACAGTAATCCACTGATACTTCTCACTAGTATTGTCATACACAAATGTGTCCTGGTATTCACCAACTGCACAAAGGGCTTTGTCTTTCTATTTGCCCGAAATGATAAAAAGCGCTTTGCATGCAGTTCTTGCACGAAACCTGACTTATTGGCTTCATACACGGCAGTTTAGGGGATAACAAGAAGCTTCGTGGTCACCACAGCTACGGATTTTTCTGTAGTATTACGTATTAATAACCTCTCATTTACAAGTTTACTTGAAGTAAACTCCGTTATTTTTCGACTTACTTTTCTGTGTAATTTCACGAATCTGTTTAACTAGGTCGAATAAACGTGGAAATCTGTAATGTTAATCTCACTTGCAATTCAGAGGGCACAGTTACGTAGATCTCCACGAGTAACGATGCACTAACTCTCACGAGTCCTAAGGCTTTCGAGTAGTTTTTCTTTCACAGTTTTACGAGTTTCATTTTGTCATGTGTTTCGTACTTTGTGTAAATCTTTGTTCCATTTATAAATTCAATCTCAGAGTTTAAGAAATGTAACCGGCTTTGCACATTGCTTCACCTCAAGCGCTTCCTCCCTCCTTAATTTAACCAAAAAATTAACAGGTTTTTCTTCGACACTGAAAGTTATTACCGTGCAAATATTCTTCAGGTTAGGAAGGTATTGTGTTTTTGTTCGGGACTTTAATTAGCACAACAATCATCGTTCGAACAACAGGTCCCAGAATCGTCAGTTATTTCCTATTTCTTCTAATGTTTCCACTACATCTAACGAAATGTCAACATTAGAATGAACGTCCAAGAAATTAACTAATAAATAATGCATATGTAGGTCTTCAGAAGAAAAAGATGATTTCGACTGCTTACCGCTTTCTTGATATTTCATCTTTGGAAGGTTGAAAACATTAACTGGGCGAAACTGCGGAATCTGCGCATAGGCAAATGCTGTTAGCCAGCATACACGAAGAGAACACAAAGAAAATTAATTCAGTTTTATCTCCATTTTAACACTTAGCTGTACCGCAAAGGCAACTGCAAGTGGTACTGGATATTAAATGAGTTGAAAATTTAAGCGAAAAGTAACTGCGAAAGACTGTGTCAGAGAAACTATCAACAGAAACTAAAATTTGCTTTACAAATTACGATCCTGTAGTGGCGTTTTATCTGTTTATTAATTTTCTGTCAGGCATGGCTATGCACCTGCCGTATTGTGCATACTCGTACACTGTCTGTCGGCAGCTGCGGCCAGTGTATACATTTTCCTAGCTGCCTGTCGAGCTACGAATTTGGCAATTTTCAACTTTTTTTTTAAAATAATATTTATGTTGAGTCGTAGAAGCTAAATTTTTTATATTATGTTTCTTTCAATGCATTCATCCCATATAAAAATTTGAAGACAGGTTTCGACATGTCAGATTGGATAATTCTTTTGTCCTGTGACCCTGCACAGTGTTGGAATGAACACATATTCAACTGCAGGCTGAGCAGAGGGAGGGCAGTAGCCGTGAATACATTTGGCATGACGTCTTCTACATCTACATCTACATCTACATCTACATGATTACTCTGCAATTCACATTTAAGTGCTTGGCAGAGGATTCATCGAACCACAATCATACTATCGCTCTACCATTGCACTCCCGAACAGCGCGCGGGAAAAACGAACACCTAAACCTTTCTGTTAGAGCTCTGATTTCTCTTATTTTATCTTGATGATCATTCGTACCTATCTAGGTTGGGCTCAACAAAATATTTTCGCATTCGGAAGAGAAAGTTGGTGACTGAAATTTCGTAAATAGATCTCGCCGCGACGAAAAACGTCTTTGCTTTAATGACTTCCATCCCAACTCGCGTGTCATACTCTCTCCCCTATTACGTGACAATACAAAACGAGCTGCCCTTTTTTGCACCCTTTCGATGTTCTCCGTCAATCCCACCTGGTAAGGATCCAACACCGCGCAGCAATATTCTAACAGGGGACGAACGAGTGCAGTGTAAGCTGTCTCTTTAGTGGACTTGTTGCATCTTCTAAGTTCCTGCCAATGAAACGCAACCTTTGGCTAGCCTTCCCCACAATATTATCTATGTGGTCTTTCCAACTGAAGTTGTTCGTAATTTTAACACCCAGGCGCTTAGTTGAATTGGCAGCCTTGAGAATTGTACTATTTATCGAGTAATCGAATTCCAACGGTTGTCTTTTGGAACTCATGTGGATCACCTCACACTTTTCGTTATTTAGCGTCAACTGCCATCTGCCACACCATACAGCAATCTGTTCTAAATCGCGTTGCAACTGATACTGGTCTTCGGATGACCTTACTAGACGGTAAATTGCAGCATCATCTGTGAAAAACCGAAGAGAACTGCTCAGATTGTCACCCAGGTCATTTATACAGATCAGGAACAGCAGAGGTCCCAGGACGCTTCCCTCGGGAACACCTGATATCACTTCAGTTTTACTCGATGATATGCCGTCTATTACTACGAACTGCGAACTTCCTGACAGGAAATCACGAATCCAGTCGCACAACTGACACGATACCCCATAGGCCCGCAGCTTGATTAGAAGTCGCTTGTGAGGAACGGTGTCAAAAGCTTTTCGGAAATCTATAAATACGGAATCAACTTGAGATCCCCTGTCGATAGCGGCCATTACTTCGTGCGAATAAAGAGCTAGCTGCGTTGCACAAGAACGATGTTTTCTGAAACCGTGCTGATTACGTATCAATAGATCGTTCCCTTCGAAGTGATTCATAATGTTTGAATACAGTATATGCTCCAAAACCGTACTGCAAACAGACATCAATGATATAGGTCTGTAGTTCGATGGATTACTCCTACTACCCTTCTTAAACACTGGTGCGACCCGCGCAATTTTCCAATCTGTAGGTACAGATCTATCGGTGAGCGAGCGGTTGTATATGATTGCTAAGTAGGGAGCTATTGTATCAGCGTAATCTGAAAGGAAACTAATCGGTATACAATCTGGATCTGAAGACTTGCCCGTATCAAGCGATTTGTGTTGCTTCGCAACCCCTAAGGTATCTACTTCTAAGAAACTCATGCTAGCAGCTGTTCGTGTTTCAAATTCTGGAATATTCCATTCGTCTTCCCTGGTGAAGGAATTTCGAAAAACTGCGTTCAATAACTCCGCTTTAGCGGCACAGTCGTCGGTAACAGTACCATCGGCACTACGCAGCGAAGGTATTGACTGCGTCTTGCCGCTTGTGTACTTTACATACGACCAGAATTTCTTCGGCTTTTCTACCAAATTTCGAGACAATGTTTCGTTGTGGAACCTACTAAAGGCACCTCGCATTGAAGTCCGTGCCAAATTTCGCGCGTCTGTAAATTTTAGCCAATCTTCGGGATTTCGCGTTCTTCTGAACTTCGCATGCTTTTTCCGTTGCCTCTGAAACAGCGTTCGGACCTGTTTTGTGTGCCATGGGGGATCAGTTCCATCTGTTACCAATTTATGTGGTATGAATCTCTCAATTGCTGTTGCTACTATATCTTTGAATTTGAGCCACATCTCGTCTACATTTGCATAGTCAGATCGGAAGGAATGGAGATTGTCCCTTAGGAAGGCTTCTAGTGACACTTTATCCGCTTTTTTAAATAAAATTATTTTGCGTTTGTTTCTGGTGGATTTGGAAGAAACGGTATTGAGCCTAGCTACAACGACCTTGTGATCACTAATACCTGTATCAGTCATGATGCTCTCTATTAGCTCTGGATTGTTTGTGGCTAAGAGGTCAAGTGTGTTTTCGCAACCATTTACAGTTCGCGTGGGTTCGTGGACTAACTGCTCGAAATAATTTTCGGAGAAAGCATTTAGAACAATCTCGGAAGATGTTTTCTACCTGCCACCGGTTTTGAACAAGTATTTTTGCCAACATATCAGGGGAAGGTTGAAGTCCCCACCAACTATAGCCGTATGAGTGGGGTATTTATTTGTTACGAGACTCAAATTTTCTCTGAACTGTTCAGCAACTATATCGTCGGAGTCTGGGGGTCGGTAGAAGGAGCCAATTATTAACTTAGTTCGGCTGTTAAGTATAACCCCCACCCATACCAGTTCGCACGGAGTATCTACTTCGACTTCACTACAAGTTAAACCACTACTGACAGACACAAATACTCCACCACCAATTCTGCCTAATCTATCTTTCCTGAACACCGTCTGAGGCTTCGTAAAAATTTCTGCAGAACTTATTTCAGGCTTTAGGCAGCTTTCTGTACCTATAACGATTTCAGCATCTGTGCTTTCTATTAGCGCTTGAAGCTCAGGGACTTTCCCAGCACAACTACAACAATTTAAAACTACAATTCCTACTATTCCTTCATCCAAACACGTCCTGTATTTGCCATGCACCCTTTGAGATTGCAGCCCACCCAGTACTTTCCCGAGGCCTTCTAACCTAAAAAACCGCCCAGTCCACGCCACACAGCCTCCGCTACCCGTGTAGCCGCCAGCTGAGTGTAGTGAACTCCTGACCTATTCAGCGGAACCCGAAACTATACCACCTGATGGCGCAAGTCAAAGAATCTGCTGCCAACACGGTCGCAAAGCCGTCTGAGCCTCTGATTCAGACCCTCCACCCGGCTCAGAACCAAAGGTCCGCAGTCGGTTCTGTCAACGATGCTGCAGATGGTGAGCTCTGCCTTCATCTCGTAAGCAAGACCGGCAGCCATCACCAAATCAGACAGCTGCTGGAATCCAGAGAGAATTTCCTCAGATCCAAAGCGACACACGTCATTAGAGCCGACATGTGCCACCACCTGCAGCTGGCTGCACCCTGTGCTCTTCATGGCATCCGGAAGGACCCTTTCCACATCAGGAATGACTCCACCTGGAATGCACACGGAGTGCACACTGGATTTCTTCCCCTCTTTAGCCGCCATATCCCTAAGGGGCCGCATTACACGCCTAACATTGGAGCTCCCAACTACCAATAAGCCCACCCTCTGTGATTGCCGGGACCTTGAAGGCTGAGAATGATCCTCTGAAACAGGGCAGGCAGCTGCATCTGGCTCAGCCAGAGACAGTACCTGAAACCTGTTTGTCAGACGCACCAGGGAGGCTTTCTGATCAGCCTCCAGGGACGTCTTTCGCTGCCTGCCATGCCTTGGAATGACCTCCCAATCAACCACAGGCGAGGGCTCAGCCCCACTGTGGGCAGCAACCGGGGCAACCACAGCGGCAGACCGATCTGGGGAAAGATGGGACGAGGTAGACATCCCTGTGATACCTAGGTCTGGCTCCCCACAGTGGTGCCCATTGGCAACAGCCTGAAGCTGCGCGACCGAAGTCAGCACCGCCTGCAGCTGTAAGTGAAGGGATGCCAACTCAGCCCTCATCCGAACACAGCAATTACAGTCCCTGTCCATTCTAATCGATGTTGAACAACAGTTACTGAAACACGAGTCCGTGCCTAGATAACGCAAGGGAAACACACAAAGAGTGTATGAACTAACCTGTACAAATGCCTAACGACTGCGCTACAATCTGCCTGAATTTACGATTACAGTAACTAAAACTCGAAATTACACCTCCTATGCGAAACTCACACGCAATTTAAGTAAGAATCTACGAAGTAAACACAGAAAAGAAGCTATATACGTATCTTTCTGCGCTGTCGATGTGCACCAACTGGGAGCTCACGAAAGCGAATGTTACGTAATGTTGACAAATGTGTAGCTGTTGTGCAACTTTATAACTTGTATTTATGCTGTGGCATCGTAGCTATCTGCACAATTTACTACATCGAAGCCAATGTTTGAGATACCTGTACACACAAGGGAAACACTGCATGAAGAGAATGAACATGGAAATTTGGTTTCTGATACTGGCAGCAAGGCAACCAGAACAAGTCAAAATTTTTGCCTTTGAGGGCTGGGCCACGAAAATCTTCCAAGAAATGTATAGGAATTGGACAAGAAGTTGCTGAATATTTTAACTCTTCTGATGGGCAGGACACCTGGCAAGACGATTTCTGATAAGCCTAACATATCTACGAACTTAATGCCTTGTTTCTGCCTACTGTACTGACAAACTGATATTTTGTTAATTTTAGATCTATGTTTTAAATTAAATTTGCTGTTGTCGAGGAATTGATTGCATTTGTTCTTTCCATTTTGAATGTATCTCTCTGAATGAGATTCCATTTAATGCAAGCTCGTGCTAGTTGGTACAATATCTAGCATTTGAGGAGGTCACTGTTTTTTGATAATGTTGTCCTTCCCTGTTAAATGTAGTTTAATGTAGATTAATGTATGATTTAACCTGAATGCAGGGCAATCGCAGTATTTTAGATACTATAATTACAGTTTCCAATACTGTAATCGTGCTCCCTGGCTTAACCATAAATGGCACTCAAATTTTCTTTATAGCTCCAATAGCTGTTGGAGTTTAGCAGGTTAGCTAGAATATGAGGACATACTTTAGCTTAGTATGAAGCCATCGTTACCAAGCACTTGTGGCTACTATCGATAGCAACGAAGTGATGGTCGATTGGTGAACTGTGTTGCTCTAGTTTACATGAACAATGTGCCTGATGTTTCCTGGGTGGATGGTATGCATGCTTGTTATTGTTTGTGTTAACGACATACAGGGTGTACATAAAGTACGGGAACACTTTCAATTATTTATTGCATAAGACCCAAACATTGTACAGATATCATACATACGTCATTTTGAAGAGAAACCCTGAAAGAGTTTCTTCATGTATACCGTCACAGCATAGTTTGTTAATCTGCCAATAGTCAGCACTAGTAGCAAACATGGAGAGTTCAGGTGTGAGAGCACTGTCACTGGATGTTCCTATTTGGGCATGTTGCAGCAATGGCTGATGCCTCAAATGCAATGGGACTCTCCATTCATCATTCAGCAGGATGGGTCTCCACCCCATTTTCATCGTGATGTTCTTGGGTACCTGAACACGGAGCTGCCGCATCGATGGATCGGCCGTGCTACAGAAGGGGACAGCTGTTTCATGAAATGGCCTCCCCAATCACCATATCTCACTCCGTGTGACATTTTTCTGTGGGGACACATTAAAGATCTGGTGTATGTACCGCCTCTGCAACATGATGTAGCAGAGCTCCGGAGAGAATACAGGAAACGACTGCCACAGTCGACAATGCCATGCTGGGATGGGTATGGCAAGAATTCGATTACCATATTAACGTCTGCTGGGTCACTCATGGTTCGCATATCGAATGTTTGTAAAAAAAACTTTGAGAGTTTCTCTTCAAAATGCAATATGTATGACATCTGTACAATGTTTAGTTCTTGTGCAATACGTAATTTTAAGTGTCCTGGACTTTATGTACACCCTGTAGTTCGGTGAATAAAGTCGGTTGTAATCAAGTGTTGGACTATTCCTGTTTGTTCTTTTACTGTTAGGATAGTGAATTTCCACAGTGAAGACCCCGAGTCAAGTTTATTGCACGTATTTACACTGTGTGTGGTTATCGTGCAACATAGGTTTTGTATCCCACCTGGAAGGCGGTGCGTGGGTTTGCTCCTGAAAACTGAAAGGTTGCCCGAACGAAGGAAGTGAGTAGGAGCAGGAAAATGTAATACAAGTTGGTACTGCGAGAGAGTAAAAGTGGTTTTTTGGTGCACGAATATTTACAGAGGCGTACATAACTTAGTACGTAGGTGCGAAGCTGAAGCTAAGTATCCCGGCCGTCTGCCCTTGATCAAATGGGCAGAATCTCGAGCGGAGCTTGTAGAGCTCTCCTACCCCGGCTAGAGTGCACTGTCGTCGTTGTCCGTCGTAGTGCCAACTTTAGAACTTGTATTTACGCCGTGGCATCGTAGCTATTGATACGACATCCCTCCCCCCCCCCCCCCTGAAACGACGCACCGTCGTTGAGTAGGGCTTCCTACGGCGGGTGGAGGGACCCAGGGGCGGCGCAGCTGAGGGGGTGGACAGCAGAACTGTCGGCGGCGCGCTCTCCACCAAAGTAAAGTACAGTGTAAATCTGTAGCGTCATCCCACGCCACCTAGGAACAAGGCCTCACATCGTGAGTCTAAGGAGCCTGTGACGTCACGGGTAGGGGTCTGAGAAGCTAGGTACCGACACATGTGATTCGTAGCGTTTCCATTTTGTACTTTGTGCTGTTCGTGAGTGGTTATTTGATCTATACTCAGTTACGATGCCCCGAAGGTGTTGTATGCCGACTTGCAGGGGCAATTACGATAATGGACCTAAAGTCAGTGTATTTTATTTTCCATCTTACGAGAATTTAAGACGAAAATGGTTATCGGCTGTTCACAGACAAGACTGGACACCGAGTAAGCACTCTGTTGTAAGTATCAGTGTATTTGTTTGGTTAGTGTGTCGTAGTTACTTGAAATGTAGTACAGCTGAACAAAATATAGTAAAGAGAAGAATGTATTCATAATCTCATACCTCATTAATTTTCGTTATATGTTTTAAAGAGAACTGTATGCTTGTTTTTAGATATGTGAACTGCATTTCAACAAGGACGATATTTTAAGCAGTGCCAACATGTATGACCCGAGAACTGGTATACTCTTGACAGCACCGTTGGATCGTCGACGCATGAGAAAAGGTGAGTTACGAAACACGCTCTTAGTAAAGTACAGTGGCATAAGAACTATCTTTATTTCACTTATATGCTGTGAGATCGGTTTCATACTTCGTTATTAATTTTTCAGTTGCTATGCCATCGAAGTTGCCTGGATGCCCATCTTACTTGTAGAGTCATCAAACTGCAGTACGAGAGGACCCAGAAATTCGTAGGGGGCGTTTAGAAAATCGTGCTCTTCAATTTGAAGGGCTCGGAGGGATATAGTCATAAGCCACAACTTTCACGAAATTGAGTTTTTCATGTTGCGGCATTCTTAACAATGTCTTCTTCGCAATGAGCTCAAAACTTTCCGTGTTACTGCAACAGATGGCAGGCTATGACGGAGTGCAGTTCTATGCTGTGCCATATGGTGGTAGTTTCAGAAGATACATAGTCGCAAGCCACGGCAAAATGGCAGGTTGGTCAGGAACGTCTGAAGCGTCTTTGGGTCTTCAACGCATATTTGACACAGACAGTAGTGGAAGTGAAGAGCTTTACCCTTTGGATCCTGACAGGGATGAATCTTGGCATCCAGCAACCAGCAGTTCCAGCTCAGATGATGTTTCGGGAAGTATACAAAACGGTTTATTTCTGGTGATTAATTTCCTGTGGCTTGTGACTTTGTTTCTCTCAACATTGCCAACGCATTTGACATCCATCCTGTGTGTTAATGATGAAACTTGATGGGCACATTTATATTACTGCTTAATGGTGCAACAATGTAGTTTCAAAGACAAAAGATGTGTAAAAAATATTTTCTCATTAATGTGATTTTAGCGAAATTTAATGTTTTGTGTGGCTTATGACTATATCTCACGCAAATTCTTAGACTATTTTGCTCTTCATATTATAGCTTGAAATAAGTAGAATAAATGAAGAAGCACCCGAAAAACCAAAGCCTTCACGGAAAAGAAAGCGAAATATTGACCAGTGGAAGAAAAATAAAGCAAAACGTCGACGAAATGCTGGTCAGCAGTATAAGTCTTTAAGAACCTCAAGGCTGTTCAGGCTGCTACTATAGGACGTCCCTGTTCTTGTTTAAATAAATGCTTCACAAAACTGCTTGGAGAGGAAGAAAACATTTTTCATTCATTTTGGGACATAGGAAACTTTAATGCCCAGAATACTTACCTGATGAGCTGTATGAAAAAGCGGAGGTTTGTTCACTATTTAAATACAAATGGTTTAATATTTTGTATATTTATTTCATTTTGTTATATTTTTCATAATTTCTTTCAAAGCTATCCAAAAAAGACTTCCAAGAAAATATCATCCAGGGATGTTACATTTTCTTATAATGTGAGGGTATGCGGAATAGAAGTCATGATCTGCAAGGAAGGATACATGCACGAAGAGTGAGGAAATTGCAACATCAAATTAAGCTGGGATTTGCAGTGTCAAAAGAAGATGGAAGAGGTTTGTATGTTACTCTGTGCTATAAGTTAGGGATGTACTCAAACTGAGTACTATACAAACATTTCTATTAGGAATTGGATATAAGCCCATCTTTTTTTCTTTCAGGAAAATATGGAAACTACCCATATAAATTTCAAGACGAAGCTGTACAAAGTGTTAGAGAATTTCTCAACGGCATACCGAAATATAAAAGTCATTACAGTGGGCAACAGAACCCCAATAAAGTGTATTTGGATTGTGATCTCACAATTGCTTGCTTATACTCAGAATACTGCAAGGAAAAGCAGGATCCTGCAGTATCTGAAAGTAAATTCAGAGAAATTTTCGCATCTGAATTTAACATAGGCTTCAAACTACCAAAAAGTGACACCTGTTCAAAATGTGATGGATTTCTAATTGCAATAAATAACCCAGAATTATGTGCAGAAGAAGTCACAGAAAAGAAACAACAATATGAACTGCATCTCAAAAAGGCTGACCGAGGACAAAATATGATTGCGTCTTTAACTGCTCTGGCTAAAGCAAATTCGAAAGAGTATCATGTGATAGGAATGGACATGCAGCAAACGTTTCCCACACATAAACTAACAGTTGACCCAGCATTTTACAAGAGGAAAATATGGACATACAACTATGGTATCCACATCTGTGGATCAAATAAGGGTTATATGTTTCTGTGGAGCGAGAAAGATGGAGGACGGGGTTCAGATGAGGTTGGGAGCTGCTTATTGAAGTGCTTGGAGATAACTATTCCTCAGACAAAACATCTCCACATAATCACAGACAACTGCAAGGGTCAAGCAAAGAGTTGGACTATTATTGCTTTGGAAAGGTCCCTTGTTGCTACCAAAAGATTTGATTCTGTCCAGCATTACTTCCCTGTGGTAGGTCACACCATGCTACCTTGCGATCGTGATTTTGGTCTCATTGAACGGTATGCAAGAAACAGACGTCCAATAGCGTACACTCCAAATGAATGGACAGAAATAATAAAATCTGCGAGTCCAACACATTTCATTGTAACTAAAATGGAAAGGGAAGACTTCAGAAGTTTGGAAAGCCTGAAGACATTGATCTCAAAACGTACAGAATCCACGTCTGGAGATCCCCACTATTTCAGTGAAGCTACTCAATTTAAGTTTGAGTCTGAAGATCCCTTCAAGCTCAGTGTAAAGCACTCTTATTCAGACATAGGAGCTTTCATGTCAGTGGATTTTCGTGTCAAAAAGAAAGGAAGGCTAGTTGAACCAAATCTATATCAGCTGCCAATAAAGAACAGAAAGCCACTACCAATTAACCAGAAATAAATTGATGATGTACTATCTCTTATGCCATACATACCTGCAGCAAATCAAGATTTCTTTCGGTCATGTACTGGAAATAACATGTACAATGATGAGGTAGAGTAACTTCCTTGATGTAACTGTATCAATGAAAAAGTAATTTATACATCTCAGATACCTGATATGCATATATTAATGTGTAAAAATTATATATTCTGCTTGCTGTGTAAGAGTATCTCAAAACTAGTTCGATGTGGCTTATGACTATATCTCTCTGGCCCCTTCAATTGCTATCCAAGAAAGTGTGGACACACATGCGAAAATGGTTGATGCGATATCGTTCGATAGTTTACAACAAATGAAAACAAAGTTGAGTGAATGTGGAAAGCACAGTGACTGGGTAGTGATAAACAAATCTGACAGTGTGAGCCTAGTGTTACTAAAGCATAATCCTTATCCAAGAATTTTTTGCCACGTAGTTATAAGCAGTGGTTTATTACTCAGTGTCTTCAATAATGATATTGAAGTGAAATGTATTGGAAACATTAAATTTCCCATGAAAGTAAACAACATTCAGGTGGTAAGTGATGTTCTTAAGAACATTTATCTTCTGTATAATAGTTCTGAGGCTCCTGTAGATAACATTTTGTCTTTAATTGACCAGTTATTGCAAAATTTATTAGAAAAGTTGCCAGGAAACGAAACTAAAATTACATTTTTGAAGGAACAGATTTCATTTTGGAAGTGCAGAAGTTCAACTGAAGTTAGGTATGATACTAACTCTATGATAATGTGGTCATTAGTACATTCTATAAGCCCACATGCTTACAAATTTTAGAGGAACACTGACAGTTTTTCTATGCCTAGTCCTAACACCCTTTAAAGGCTTTGTAGTAAACTCTCAACAAATCCTGTCATTGAGCAACAGGGTCATCAGTTTATGAGCCACATCACAAATAAAGTAGGTACTTTATCCTCAGATTATAAAACTGTGCTCCTGTTGATGGATGAAATTCATCCGAAGTCTCAGCTTGATTACAAAGCTGGAAATGTTGTAGGATGTGCCTTTAATACTGAAAAATTTTTGTGTGCAAGCAGCGCCTATGTTTTTATGGTTCAGAGCATGGAATCACCTTACAAGGATGTGGTATCTATTCTGCCAGTTCATACTATTCAGGGTGATGTTCTGTTCTCTTACATTAAAGCAGTGATTGTTAAATTAGAAGCAGTTGGATTTGAGGTGGTTGGTATAGTAGCAGACAATAATGCAATTAATAAGAAAGCAATGTCTAAGTTTTCTACTCCCCCAGATGTGAAAATAAAGTATGATCACCCTGTACAGTCTTCTCCAAATCGCCCATTGTATTATTTTGTGGATACTGTCCATATTTTGAAGTGTATCTGCAATAACTGGTTTAACCAAAAGGAGCAGATCTTGTGTTTTCCTGACTTCAGTGACAGTTTGAAGGGAGGTTTGTCTTCTGTTGGAGCACTGAAAGAATTGCACTTGATATAAAAAGATGAACTATTGCAAATGGCAGTTCCTTAACTTTGAAGTCTCTATTTCCTAACTCAATTGAGCGCCAAAATGTCAAGTTAGTGTTGCATATTTTCAGTGATACGACAGTTGTTGCTTTGGACACATTTGGTTCAAAGAAAGCAATTAGCAACTGGGAAAGTACTGCAACATTCATAAAAATAATTAATCGTTGGTGGGATATTGTAAATGTAAAAACATTACTCAAGGGACAGAGGTTAAGAAATATTTTCCAAGAACCTGTGACTAGTAAATCCCATCACATACAAGAATTCTTACAGTGCTTCATCTCATGGCTATGTTCTTGGGAAGAGTGTAGTGAGGAAAGAAAACTTACTCGAGAGACACATAGCGCTTTGAAACACACAACTGCTGCTTTGATCGACTTCAGTGACTACTGGCTTTCTGAGAAAAACAGATCATATTCGCTGTTAGGAAAAGTACAGACAGACAGTTTAGAAGACAGGTTTGGCAAATACCACCAGCTATGTGGGGGAAATTATCATGTTTCTCTAAGACAAGTTTTTGAAACTAAACAAAAACTAAGGGCACAGTCTATGTTTTCCCTTGTGCTTCGGTCGAAAGTAGTTGGGGATGTTGTTATTAAAACCACTGATATTTTTTCTACTCATACTGAAATTCGGGGATTAAAAGAAACATCAATACCAGAATTTTTAAATGTAGCAGTAGATGAAAATGATGTTGATGGAATAGATGAGAATACTTGGCCACTGTTGCATTACATAGCAGGTTACTGCTCACACCAAACTATTAAAAAAAACCAATGTGAATATTTTAAGGTATTCCTTACTACAGATGAAATGAAGCAGGGTGGTGATGATTTGATTATGAAAAAAAAGAGGAGGGTTGACATATCCTGTAGATGATGTAGTAGTGTGTGTGACATAAGTCTATTTAACTCTACAGAAAATTCTGAAAGACCAGGAAATTTTATTTTTAGAACAGGCAAATCAGAGAAATGTACTTGTGAAGGTAGCATCCCACAACATTCCCAGCAATCTTTTTATGGGTTTCACTGTAAAAATACACACTCAATTGATTCAGTCATGAATTGCATACTGTTTTGCTGTGCACATATTTTGCTAAACAATCACACCAAGAGGAGAAATGATGAAACTACTGTTAAAATAGTAACTGTGTACAAAAGATTGAAAAAATGTTAAATTATACTGTTTGAGGCTTGGTAAGATGATGTGAAATAAATGTTTATTTCTATTTTCTGTTTTTATTTCATGCACGGTATCCCATACATCTTGTTGGTAAATGTTATGTATTGGACCCCTTCTGCTCTCTTCGATATGGTGCAGCTGTAAACATGAGGCTTTGCTACAGATTAATTTGTTACCACAAATTCTCTGTGAAACCCCAATCTCATAGAATTAGGGGAATAGTCTTTTCTGTTCATCAGTAAATGTATAATTAATGCTGCTCCTGCTATGTGGTTGACAAGTTTTTGTATATATTTTTGTCCAGTCAAAAAATTAATTATTCTCACAAGGAGAACAATTCATTGCTAGTATTAGCATGTTAGTCTGCCATCATCATAAGTAAAAATTAATCTGCAGAACAGGTCCAGTCTGTCAATACAACCAATATTTCGGGGAGGAGGGGGGGGGGGGGGGGGGGGAGGACAATACATAACTTAAGCCATTCTTCATTTGAGAGAAATTGATAATGATTTTGGAGTTTGGAATAGCAGTGCTTTTTTCCTCTGGGACAACATTAAATAGTGAATAGTAAAAGAATTTAATTGTCATCTAGCTATTGCAGCAATAGACAGTCAAATTACAAATGTTTAAAAAGTATACAGCATGTATACAAAAATTACTTTACACAAATTAAAAAACAATGTTACAACAGATTTTCCATAAAGTAAAATATTCAAGCTAAAACGATTTGTGTAGTACATCTTAAATTGAAATCATTAAGGAAATTATGGTACACTCACCGAGCAGTTAACACTGTGATATTTACACCCATACATTCAAGTGAGTAGGGAGGATTTACCGATAACCAACTGTACTACTTGTGCTTGAATAAATCAAATAAAGCTTCTACCCATTCTAGAGGCAGTTTGTTAAACAGCTTCATACACACTACATTGCTGTTCTATGATTTAGATAATCTGCAGTAAAGTATGTGAAGATGCCTACTATTTCTAGTTCTGACATTACTGAAGATTGGGATACCACTCATCTGCTTTCACAAATGGCCCTATAGATGACATTTTAAATTTTTACAACGCTGTAATACCCATTGCCAATGATCAGTGTATCAAATGACAAGTATTTTAATTAAAAGATGGGGATCAGTATGTGGATGGGTGAATATAAATGGATCAGTTTGTACAGTAAAAAGTAATAGCAGGTTCTTAAGATATGTCATTACATGAAGCTGATGGGTGGTGTCCCATTCTTCAGTTAAACCCCAGTTCCATGAGAGTGTAAATCCTCCCTAAGCTGGTATTCTGTTAAGTTAGTCTTTGCATACAGTAGAACAGTGTAAATGTGCAAGTTTATAACAGTTAATATTTTCAAGCTGATAAACAATGGCTTACAGTGGGAAAGTTTGTCAGAGTTTGTAATAATTCTAATGTGTGGTTCCCATGTCAATTTATAATACCTAATAACTTAACACTACTTAGTCTTCTAATGGCAAATCTCTTAAACTAAGTAGTATGTAGAAGGTTCAGTGAAGTTTGGACAAGTTTCTGTACGGTAATGTTTTCTCAGGTATAAAACTGTAGATGACTGCCAAATGAGGTATCTGTCATACGAAACTAGAATTTGACATAGAGACAAGTCTCAGAGTACCTGCTTCGATTCATTGTCAGTCTTTCCAATTACGGTACCTGATTTTCAATTAAATTATGCAAGGTGACTTACACGGTGAAAATAGTGCTGCCAGAGTTATGGAATTAGAAATTCACATTTTCAAAACGCGAGTGACGGAAATTACGAAAAAGTATTTTCACCTTTGGAGCTATAGTTTACGAAATTTGAACAATTTGATTCTCCAGTGAGAAGGATTAGCGTTTGTTTACAGATTTATGTATAAAACACTATGAGTAGTCTACCAGGAAACTGTTTAATGTTTTCATATACGTGGCGCAGAGCCTAACAAGCCGCACGGTATTTCAGATCCCTAGTCGTGACGTCACAAGTCGCGCTGTGAGGTCTTGTTCCTAGTGTCCACCCGCGACCCCGAATTGCTCGCGAGGGGCAAAGAAAACGCCCCGTGGAAAACCTGCCCAAGCCGCGCACCGCCACTGGTTATACTCGGATGAGGAGGTGGACCAACAACATCAATGAGCTACGGCGGTGGTGGCGGCGTGACGGCAGCCTCAGCGTCCATCGGTTCCGGCACCGCGGAGGAACACGGCGGCAGCGGCCAGAGGTGGGGCCGTGGCGGCGGCGAGAGGCGTCCGTCCAGTGCAGGGGACCGGACCGGCGGGGGCGACGACGGGAGGCGCGCTCTCGGAGTGAGTGGTGGGGTCGCCATCGGTGGAGTCATAGGCTGAGGCGACGGAGGCCGCGAAGTCTCCAATTCTGCCGGAAAACAACCAGCGGCAGAAAACCGAGGACGGCACAAACGGATCTGGTTCCGGTGTCGCTTGACAGTGCTGGAGGGACCAGAAATGAGAAATAAGCCACGGCCAAGTCGGCGAAGAATGCGCTCCTGCTCCCAGTGCTGCCTGCCAGAGAAAACGCGATAGAACACCAAATCGTGCGGCGCCAAGCCAGAACGATGCGAAGCAGCAGGAGCGCGCGGCGGCAGGTGCAAAAGCTGCCGGAGCGACCGATGGGTGAGGCCATGTAGCAATTCCGCTGGGGAATGGGTGCCACGCGGCTGGGAGCGATATGAAGCAAGGAAGGTCCATAGCGCGCGCTCGCGAGCGTGCGTGGCGCACAACTTGCTCATCTGCGACTTAAACGTACGCACAAAGCATTCAGCCTCGCCGTTTGACTGGGGTGGAACGGGGCTGAGGTCAGATGGCGAATGCCATTTGCAGTACAGAACGCTGCAAACTCTGAGGACACGAATTGGGGGCCATTCTCAGAGACAATAACTTCAGGAAGGCCCTCAATGCAAAAAATAGATGTCCAAGCCCGAATAGTGCTGGTAGATGTTGTAGAAGACATAGGCACAACAAAAGGGAAGTTACTGTACGCATCAATAACTATCAACCAGCGGCTGTCCCAGAAAGGACCCGCATAATCAATATGAACGCGCTGCCAAGGTGCAGTAGGAGTTGGCCAGGCAAAGAAGCGTTGGCGGGGAGCAGATTGATGCTCCGCGGAAGGACGACAGTTAGCAAGCAAATTCTCAATATGTTCATCGATGCCAACCCAAGTGCAGTGACGTCGCGCTAATTGCTTCATGCGCACTATACCCCAATGACCAGCATGCTATAATTGGAGGATTTCCGACTGCAACGAACGAGGTACAGCCACACGAGACTGATCACAGTCAGTTCGTAACAAGATCACACTGTGGTGTACAGACAAGTTGTGATATTGCGCAAAGTAACGTCGAACAAGTGGATCACGAATCTGCGTAGCAGATTGAGGCCATTGAGTGCGAAGATACCGCAAAAGAATCTGCAAAGAAGAATTGGCGGCTGTAGCGGAAGCAATGCGACGAAAATCCACTGGAAAACCATCAGCTAATTCCTTATCCTACGAATCAATGAACATGCATGACAATTCAGAGGAATCAAACATTTCGTCAGGACCGATAGGCAGCCGAGACAAAGCATCAGCATTGCCATGCTGGGCCATAGGCCGAAACAAGGTTTCGTAATTGTAGTTAGACAAAAACAAAGACCAACGTTGCAACTTTTGTGCAGTATGGGCCGGAAGTGGCTTTGACGGGTGGAACGACGACGTCAAAGGCTTATAATTGGTGACCAAATAGAACTTGCGACCGTAAAAATAATCATGAAACTTTGTCACTCCATAGACAATAGCTAAAGGTTCTTTCTCGATTTGAGAATAGTTTTGCTGGGCAGAATTGAGCAACTTAGACGCAAAAGCGATCGGGCGATCGACAGAATTAATGCGGTGCGACAGAACCGCTCCGATGCCGTGAGAAGATGCATCGACAGCCAAAACAACTGGTTTGGAGGGATCGAAAGGAATCAAACAGCGGTCACTCAACAAAGCAGATTTGAGCTTGTGGAAAGCAGTGTCACATTCCGAAGACCAAACAAAAAGAACGTTCTTACGCTGAAGACGTTGCAAAGGCGCTGCAATCTGCGCTGCATTTGGTATAAACCGAATATAATATGTAATTTTGCCCGACATAGACTGAAGTTCTTTCAAGTTCCTGGGCGCCGGCAAGTCTCTGATCACACTGAGATGTGACGGCGAGGGGTGGCAACCCTGCCCGTTAATCGCATGTCCTAAATACTGAATCTCAGTTTGAAAAAATTTGCACTTCTCTCTGTTACATTTTAGTCCTGTCTGCAAAAGTACAGTAAATAAAGCTCGCAAATTCTGCAAATGTTCGTCAGGTGTGCGACCTGATACAACTATATCGTCCAGATAATTGGAACAACCAGGGACAGAGGCACACAACTGCTGCAAATAAGACTGAAAAATAGTAGGAGCCGAAGCGCAATCGAACGGAAGGCGGAAAAACTTGAACAATCCAAGGTGGGTGTTTATCGCAAAATAGCGCTGCGACTGTTCGTCGAGCAGAATCTGAAAGTATGCGTCCCGTAAGTCAATCGCCCTACCCCCATGAACTATGGTCAATGCCGTTGGTGGGGAGGCTTGCGTGCGTCAGCGATTCAGATGGCCGTACCGTAGGTGCAACCACAACGGAGGGGTATCTGTTGAGAGGCCACACAAACGTGTGGTTCCTGAAGAGGGGCAGCAGCCTTTTCAGTAGTTGCAGGGGCAACAGTCTGGATGATTGACTGATCTGGCCTTGTAACACTAACCAAAACGGCCTTGCTGTGCTGGTACTGCGAACGGCTGAAAGCAAGGGGAAACTACAGCCGTAATTTTTCCCGAGGGCATGCAGCTTTACGGTATGGTTAAATGATGATGGCGTCCTCTTGGATAAAACATTCCGGAGGTAAAATAGTCCCCCATTCGGATCTCCGGGCGGGGACTACTCAAGAGGACGTCGTTATCAGGAGAAAGAAAACTGGCATTCTACGGATCGGAGCGTGGAGTGTCAGATCCCTTAATCGGGCAGGTAGGTTAGAAAATTTAAAAGGGGAAATGGATAGGTTAAAGTTAGATATAGTGGGAATTAGTGAAGTTCGGTGGCAGGAGGAACAAGACTTCTGGTCAGATGAATACAGGGTTATAAATACAAAGTCAAATAGGGGTAATGCAGGAGTAGGTTTAATAATGAATAAAAAAATAGGAGTGCGGGTAAGCTACTACCAACAGCATAGTGAACGCAATATTGTGGCCAAGATAGACACGAAACCCATGCCCACTACAGCAGTACAAGTTTATATGCCAACTAGCTCTGCAGATGATGAAGAAATTGATGAAATGTATGATGAGATAAAAGAAATTATTCAGGTAGTGAAGGGAGACGAAAATTTATTAGTCATGGGTGACTGGAATTCGAGAGTAGGAAAAGGGAGAGAAGCAAATATAGTGGGTGAATATGGATTGGGGGAGAGAAATGAAAGAGGAAGCCGCCTGGTAGAATTTTGCACAGAGCATAACTTAATCATAGCTAACACTTGGTTCAAGAATCATAAAAGAAGGTTGTATACATGGAAGAATCCTGGAGATACTAGAAGGTATCAGATAGATTATATAATGGTAAGACAGAGATTTAGGAACCAGGTTTTAAATTGTAAGACATTTCCAGGAGCAGATGTGGACTCTGACCACAATCTATTGGTTATGAACTGTAGATTAAAACTGAAGAAACTGCAAAAAGGTGGGAATTTAAGGAGATGGGACCTGGATACACTGACTAAACCAGAGGTTGTACAGAGTTTCAGGGAGAGCATAAGGGAACAATTGACAGGAATGGGGGAAAGAAATACAGTAGAAGAAGAATGGGTAGCTCTTTTAGGGATGAAGTAGTGAAGGCAGCAGAGGATCAAGGAGGTAAAAAGACGAGGGCTAATAGAAACCCCAGGGTAACAGAAGAAATATTGAATTTAATTGATGAAAGGAGAAAATATAAAAATGCAGTAAATGAAGCAGGCAAAAGGGAATACAAACGTCTCAAAAATGAGATCGACAGGAAGTGCAAAATGGCTAAGCAGGGATGGCTAGAGGACAAATGTAAGGATGTGGAGGCTTATCTCACTAGGGGTAAGATAGATACTGCCTACAGGAAAATTAAAGAGACCTTTGGAGAAAAGAGAGCCACTTGTATGAATATCAAGAGCTCAGATGGAAACCCAGTTCTAAGCAAAGAAGGGAAAGCAGAAAGGTGAAAGGAGTATATAGAGGGTCTATACAAGGGCTATGTACTTGAGGACAATATTATGGAAATGGAAGAGGATGTAGATGAAGATGAAATGGGAGATACGATATTGCGTGAAGAGTTTGACAGAGCACTGAAAGACCTGAGTCGAAACAAGGCCCCGGGAGTAGACAACATTCCATTGGAACTACTGACGGCCTTGGGAGAGCCAGTCCTGAAAAAACTCTGCCATCTGGTGAGCAAGATGTATGAGACAGGCGAAATACCCTCAGACTTGAAGAAGAATGTAATAATACCAATCCCAAAGAAAGCAGGGGTTGACAGATGTGAAAATTACCGAACTATCAGTTTAATAAGTCACAGCTGCAAAATACTAACGCGAATTCTTTACAGACGAATGGAAAAATTGGTAGAAGCCGACCTCGGCGAAGATCAAATTGGATTCCAAAGAAATGTTGGAACTCGTGAGGGAATACTGACCCTACGACTTATCTTAGAAAATAGATTAAGGAAAGGCAAACCTACATTTCTAGCATTTGTAGACTTAGAGAAACCTTTTGACAATGTTGAGTGGAATACACTCTTTCAAATTCTAAAGGTGGCAGGGGTGAAATACAGGGAGCGAAAGGCTATTTACAATTTGTACAGAAACCAGATGGTAGTTATAAGAATCGAGGAACATGAAAGGGAAGCAGTGGTTGTGAAGGGAGTGGGAGAGGGTTGTAGCCTGTCCTCGATGTTATTCAATCTGTATATCGAGCAAGCAGTAAAGGAAACGAAAGAAAAATTCGGAGTAGGTATTAAAGTCCATGGAGAAGAAGTAAAAACGTTGAGGTTCGCCGATGACATTGTAATTCTGTCAGAGACAGCAAAGGACTTGGAAGAGCAGTTGAACGGAATGGACAGTGTCTTGAAAGGAGGATATAAGATGAACATCAACAAAAGCAAAACGAGGATAATGGAATGTAGTCGAATTAAGTTGGGTGATGCTGAGGGAATTAGATTAGGAAATGAGACACGTAAAGTAGTAAAGGAGTTTTGCTATTTGGGGAGCAAAATAACTGATGGTGGTCGAAGTAGAGAGGATATAAAATGTAGACTGGCAATGGCAAGGAAAGCGTTTCTGAAGAAGAGAAATTTGTTAACATCGAGTATAGATTTAAGTGTCAGGAAGTCATTTCTGAAAGTATTTGTATGGAGTGTAGCCATGTATGGATGTGAAACATGGACGATAAATAGTTTGGACAAGAAGAGAATAGAAGCTTTCGAAATGTGGTGCTACAGAAGAGTGCTGAAGATTAGATGGGTAGATCACGTAAACAATGAGGAGGTATTGAATAGAATTGGGGAGAAGAGGAGTTCGTGGTACAACTTGACAAGAAGAAGGGACCGGTTGGTAGGACATGTTCTGAGGCATCGAGGGATCACAAATTTAGCATTGGAGGGCAGCGTGGAGGGTAAAAATAGTAGAGGGACACCAAGAGATGAATACACTAAGCAGATTCAGAAGGATGTAGGTTGCAGTAAGTACTGGGAGATGAAGAAGCTTGCACAGGATAGAGTAGCATGGAGAGCTGCATCAAACCAGTCTCAGGACTGAAGACAACAACAACAACAACAACAACAAGAAGTCAACAAGTCAATCGCGGAAAAGAATTTTCCAGCACTACGCTTATCAAAAATGTTTTCAGGACGCGGTAAGGGAAACGTAGCTACGACTGTCCGGGGATTTACTGTGGACACAAATACGGGGACGACCGTTTGGTTTCTTCACACACACTATAGACGAAGCCCATGGCAACGCAGAAACAGGTTCAGTGACAGCACTGTCTTGCAAATGCGTAAAAGTTCAGCAGCTACGGCGTCGCGCAGTGTGTGTGCCCCGGAAAATAGGCATGGCATTGTCTTTAACTACAACATGCGCTGAGAAGTCTGTGGCAGAACCGAGGCCAACAGAAAAGAGTTTAGCAAAATCGCCGCATAGTGCGACAACACTGTCTGCATGGTCACTAGCGTTGATGCAATGTACATTGTCCTGAATTGCGAGGCCAAAAAGTTCAAATGCGTCCATGCCAGAAATGTTCGTAGCATCACTAGAGCGGAGCACATGGAAAGACACTGTACGGGTCGTTGCACTGCAAACTACACATGCCAAGCACTGAGATATCTACGTTGATTCGTTCAGTAAAGAAACAGACGCACCAGTGTCCAGCTGCATGCGAACCGAACGTCCACAAATGTGCAAAGTCACAAAAAGTTTCATCGCATCGTGCTGAATGCGAGAGGAAGTGTCTGGCAAAACTTGATGCACACGACGAGCTGTAGAAGCATGTAAAGCAGAAGGCTTTGAATAAATGGCATTAACGTCCAAAGGCTGATGTGAAACATGAGCATGCGGTGACGCCCACGCGAACGGGAGACATGTTGTGAATTAGATTTCGCTTACTACACACAGCTTGCACATGTCCTTTCTTATAATAAAATAACACTGTGCTTGGCAAGATGGGCAACTGTCCCATGGGTGGGCACGAAATCAGTTCGGACATGATTTCAGTTCCAGAGTAGGTGCTTCGCTTGTAATATGTTTGCGTGCGCGCGAGCGGTGCGGCGTGGTTGGCCGTGCTGGGACTGGGTGGCAGGGCACGTGTTATACCGCGCTTTTGTCTGTCTAGTAAGTCCACTACTTCCTGCAAAGACGGGTTTTTAAATCTGCTCGCGGATGCGGTGACCCGCCACATTCTGCGCAATAGCGTCTCTAATCATTATATACACATATGAGCGTCCACACGAGCAATTAAAGTCACAATCAGAAGTGAGTCCCTTAAGGTCCGCTAACCAAGATTTACTCGACTGAGTAGGGCCACGCCGGAGGCGAAAGAATTTGTAGCGTGCAGCTACCACATTTACACTGTCACGGAAGTGGGCGTTCAAAGCATCAATCACTTCGTCGTAAGTTTTAGTTTCTGGGCGGGTGGTGGGAAACAACTTGACGAGCACACGGTACAACTCAACACCCGCGTTGGCAATGAAAAAGACAAGCCGCTCTGTACCTGGTATGTTGTATACTGCGATGTGTGCTTCGAGCTGGGCGATGTATTCTGGCCAGCGTTCAACGTCAGGATAGAAGAAACGAAATGGCGGCCCGACGGCGTCGGTAGAGGCGGTGGCGTCGGAGGCACCGAAGTAGCTGCAGTTTGTGGTGTGACCAGTCCATTTATGGCAGCAAGCAACTGCGTCATTTTCTGAGCCTGAAAACGTACAAGATCGGACAGCGAAGCCTGTTCCTGTGGCGAAACCATGGCTTACACAAATGAAAGTCTTATACTGAGGCTAGCACGGAAAGAACGCAGTATCGAGCAATAACGCAAATGATAGGAGAGGAAAAAAAATTTAATCCCTGATCGTCGCCATGTTTTGTATCCCGCCTGGAAGGCGAGGCGTGGGTCTGCTCCTGAAAACTGAAATGTTGGCCAAATGAAGGAAGTGAGTAGGAGCAGGAAAAGGGAATACACGTCGGTACTGCGAGTAAAAGTGGTTTACTGGTGCACGAATATTTACAGAGGCATACATAACTCAGTACGTAGGTGCGAAGCTGAAGCGAAGAATCCCGGCCTTCTGCCCTTGATCAAATGGGCAGAATCTGGAGCGGATCTCGTAAGAGCTCTCCCGCTCCAGCTAGAGTGCGCTGTCGTCGGTGCCTGTGGTAATGCCAACTTTAGAACTTGTATTTACGTCGTGGCATCGTAGCTATCATAGCACAATAGGTCAACACTGACCATGGACAGTCAGCATGGAACATTTTGTGCAGTCAACCCAGTGTTTTCATTAGCCTCCAAACATTTCGATTGAGAGGCACAACAGCTGATTACGTCTAATGACACTTTCGCAAGTGATTCAGTTCATCCGGCCAGTTGTGTACGCCATGTAGTCGACATAATCTCCCATGGCCGCAGTGGTAGGAACCATACAAGATGACACATACGAGCATACCCGAGCACACCGTGTATAGAACCATGCCAGCTGCTCCAAACAACGGCATTCCGTTCACAAAATTCAAGCCTTCACCTCAACGTTTCATGAATGTTTCTCACACTAACACGGCGGATCTATACTACCAGTATCAAACTGAAAATGTACCCCTGTTAGTGCCACACGGGGTTTCGCAACAATCCTTTTCGTTTCTCAAACTACACTGCTGGCCATTAAAATTGCTACACCAATAAGAAATGCAGATGATAAACGGGTATTCATTGGACAAATATATTATACTAGAACTGACATGTGATTACATTTTCACGCAATTTGGGTGCATATATCCTGAGAATTCAGTACCCTGAACAACCACCTCTGGCCTTAATAACGGCCTTGATACGCCTGGGCATTGCGTCAAACAGAACTTGGATGGCGTGTACAGGTACAGCTGCCCATGCAGCTTCAACACGAGACCACAGTTCACCACGAATAGTGACTGGCGTATTGTGACGAGCCAGTTGCTCGGCCTCCATTGACCAGACGTTTTCAATTGGTGAGAGATCTGGAGAATGTGCTGGCCAGGGCAGCAGTCGAACATTTTCTGTATCCAGAAAGGCCCGTACAGGACCTGCGACATGCGGTTGTGCATTATCCTGCTGAAATGTAGGGTTTCGTAGGGATCGAATGAAGGGTAGAGGCACGGGTCGTAACACATCTGAAATGTAACGCCCACTGCTCAAAGTGCCGTCAATGCGAACAAGAGGTGACCGAGACGTGTAACCAATGCCACCCCATACCATCACGCCGGGTGATACGCCAGTATGACGATGACAAATACACACTACGAATGTGCATTCACCGCGATGTCGCCAAACACAGATGCGACCATCATGATGCTGTAAACAGAACCTGGTTTCATCCGAAAAAATGACGGTTTGCCATTCGTGCACCCAGGTTCGTCCTTGAGTACACCATCGCACGCGCTCCTGTCTGTGATGCTGCATCAAGGGTAACCGCAGCTATGGTCTTCGAGCTGATAGTCCATGCTGTTGCAAACGTCATCAAACTGTTCGTGCAGATGGTTGTTGTCTTGCAAACGTCCCCATCTGCTGACTCAGGCATCGAGACGTGGCTGCACGATCCGTTACAGTCATGCATATAAGATGCCTGTCATCTCGACTGCTAGTGATACGAGGCCGTTGGGATCCGGCGCGGCGTTCCGGATCACCCTCCTGAACCCACCGATTCCATATTCTGCTAACAGTAATTGGATCTCGACCAACGCCAGCAGTATTGTTGTCATACGATAAACCGGAATCGCGATAGGCTACAATCCGACCTTTATCAAAGTCGGAACCGTTATGGTACGCATTTCTCCTCCTTACACGAGGCATCACAAAAACGTTTCACCAGGCAACGCCGGTCAACTGCTATTTGTGTTTGAGAAATCGGTTGGAAACTTTCCTCATGTCAGCACGTTGTAGGTGTCGCCACTGGCGCCAACCTTGTGTGAATGCTCTGAAAAGCTAATCATTTGCATATTACAGCATCTACTTCCTGTCGGTTAAATTTCGCGTCTGTACCACGTGGTGTAGCAATCTTAATGGCCAGTAGTGTAGTTCCGCATCGTGTCTCAGCGACCACGGTCGTACCTACTATGCCAATTACCCACACACAGATAACGTGTCGTTGGATCGTTTCGTCGCCTCTACACGGAACTCAGACAACGTTCCACAGCAGGACAGCAGTACATCGAGCTATCTCAATCGAAATTTTGCCTTCACTGCATTGGAAGGCCTTTCTCCTCGTCTCACATCGACCCATTCTTCACTTCTACGAATCATCCCACAACATAAACGAGCTGGCCAGTTCCCAAAATTGCCCAGCTACAGAAAGATAGGTCGACAACATGATTTGTACTTGTGAACAGCCTTCTGGATGTCCTTGGAATCACAGATGATGACGCGCAATTCATATGCCTGTTTAGTCACTTACAGGACTACATAGACCTTAAATAGTGATCTTCTCCTGGGTCCACCAACATTTTGTAAATACAACACTGCCAAAGCCATCATCATTGAACGCCTCTGCTGCTCCCCCCTCCCCCCCCCTGCGCCTTGCAGATTGTAGATGCCATTCACCACATAATCCATAATCCATGATGAACATTTGAAAAACAGAACTCCATTAAAACTATGGTGTCTTCTGCATGCACTGGTGGGACCCGAATACATGCTGAACCTTGCGTTTACACACTTTGGTCGGTGAATCTGGTACAGGAGCTACAATCAGAACTTTTATCACATGCAGCTGACGCCTTGAACGTTAAATTATGGCTGGCTGACGAGGCATACAACATTGTCTTACATCATCATATGATTCCAGCAATGGATGCGCCGAAGATTCTCAGGGTGGCAACAGTAATTTCTTTCTTCCGCTACTGAGTGGCAGAGGTTGGGCCAGAGTGGGTGCAACTTGCCCACGTGACCTGCAGCCACCTGGTGTGGAATGCCAAAATCTCTCTCTACCCACTCCCCAAGCCCTTCCGCCTTCCCCTGATGCATCACTAGACCGTTCTGGGCAACTTCAACAGGCTACAGCAGCTGGTGTAGCCAGCACTCAATGCACCCCACACAGCTAACCCGCTTTGCTGGTTTCACAGCATATGTAGATACTTGGCGAGGAACTGCAGACCATCCTCCACATACCCAAATGACTCACGCAGGCCGGTTTAGGCACAACAAGACAAGGATGGGAGCCACACAATGCCCTACATTCTCACTTGGATGACTATTTGTAAAGGACACCTCATCTCAACACCAGGTTTTAGTGGGCACAGGTGCGTATACAAGCATCATACCAATGTCCATCACCACTGCATACACTTTGCCAGCAAAACTCGCCTTATATGCAGTGAACAAGACTAACATCCCGATACACAACACAGTCGAACAACCAATCAAACTGGTTCCTGGCGTGTTTTAAATGGATCTCACATGTTATTGACACTGATGACCCTGTCCTCGGTACTAACTTCCTCTCATTTTTCAGCCTCTACCCCAAACTGTGAATAATGTCTTAACTTCACCATAACACGAACATTTGACTTGCATCTGCTGTCTGCACCGATCGACCCTCCCCGAGGGAACCTCTGTATTCGCATACCTGGCCTCCTCGCATGTCGACCTCACTGCTGAACACTCCAAAGTTGATACCCACCATGTGTGGAATGGAGAGACAACGCTTAATAGATGCTGCTTCAGAAGAACTGGTACACACGTAATGCCTACTCCATCACCTCAAATCTTCACAGCCATTGTAAAGCTTACCTTGGCAACTGTTCCACATCAGCCTGACCTGCATCTCTCAATATCTCAGGTTAGTGACTAGTGACGGCGTTATCTTCAGGAAAGCTACCCCATCCCCCAACCCTACTGTTATGTGACGATAAAGTAGGCACAATAACGAATGGAAGGTGCCATAGGATCAGTATTACAGATCACCCCACAGTGTGTCACAAGGCACATTGTCTGCAACCCCATAAACCCTTCATCATGTGAAAACTGTGGTCCAAGAACTCTTTCAGCATGGCATCGTATTTTCTTCAGACTGGTCATCCCCATACACTTGATATTTAAGGAAGATAGTGATTTTTAGCTGTGTGGTGACTGCAGTTGTCTTAACACTCACACTATCGTTGACAACTGGCCATTCCTCCACATTCATGATTTTGCTCAACTTCTTAATGGTGCACATGTTTTCAGGGTCCTTGATTACCCTGAGGCATGTCTGCAGAGCCCTATCTTCTCGGATGACATTGCTAAGATTGCACTCTTTACTCTGTTTGACCTGTTTGAGTTTTGTTTCACTCCCCGTGACCTAAAAAATGCGGCTCAGACGAGGCAACAATTCATCGACTCAGTCTTATTCAAGATGCCGAATTGCTATGCTTACTTAGACGATATTTTAATATTTTCCTCTTTGATCAAGGAACGTGAAATCTACCTGCAACAAGTCAACATGACGTTTCTAAACAACGGCATGTAGGTCAACCATGATAAGTCTCAACTGAACTGAGTCCATCACTTTTCTCGGACGTACAGTGGACGCAAATGGCATTCAACCACCAGGAGATTGGGTGTACTTTATTTGCAACCTCTCTAGCCTGTCCACTTTTCTGGTATTATGCCAATTCCTCGGCACTATTAATTTCTATCGGCAACTTCTTCCCAAGGCCTCCCTCATCCAGGCGCCCCTCACAGATGCATTGCCTGGGAAGGAAACATCTGGTAAATGTTGGGTGCAGAGATCACACAGCACGCTCCAGTCATTAGAGGCATTGAAAGTTGCATTAGCTAACGTTGTCACATTCAAACACCCAATTCTGGGTGCATGTATCTCCATCACCAAGGATGTGAGTGATTCCTTGGTAGGTGCAGTCCTGCAACAATATGTAGGTGATTCCGATCTGCAGGCGGAGGACGCAGGGATACAGGCACTGCAACAGGATATGGCTATGAACCTTACAGTGGTTCCTCACCATCTACCAGGCTCGACTACCCCGACCACGTGTGTCATCTCCATGTGGGTTGTCTGCATCCGATTGTACTGGCTGTCCCTTGGTGAAAGTTGTTTTCGGCCATATATATCCAGCCCAAACGAGACAAGTTTGAGGTACCAAAAGGGCAACCGCGTCACGTCCACTTCAACATTCTCAGCCCCCTCCTATCAAAAATGGTTCAAATGGCTCTGAGCACTATGGGACTTAACATCTGAGGTCATCAGTCCCCTAGAACTTAAAACTACTTAAACCTAACTAACCTAAGAACAGCACACACATCCATGCCTGAGGCAGGATTCGAACCTGCGACCGTAGCGGTCACGCGGTTCCAGACTGAAGCGCCTAGAACCGCTCGGCCACATTGGCCGGCCCTCTGCTATCGTCTGAGGGATACCACCACATACTTTTTGACCTTCAATAAAGTGGCTAGATGGATTGAAACTGTATCATGCACGGACATTACTGCTGATAGCGCCGCAAATGCATTTTTCAGTACATGTATTGCACGATTCGGCTGCTCCTCTTTGCTTATGACTGACTATAGCTGTCAATTTGAGTCCCAGTTTTTTCGAAACTGTGCACCCTGTGCTGTATTGATAAGTTATGCACCATCGCTTACCATGACCAGAGCAACGTCTTAGTCGAACGTTGACAACTCACATGCAAAGCAGCCTTCTTGTGCCTTGAGACATCCTGGACCATGGCGTTACCCTTGGTCTTGCTCAGTATTCGTTTGACGATCAAAGAAGATTTAAAGCCTTCAGTCACAGAGATGCTTTACAGCGAACACCTTGTGGTCCCTGCTGAATTTGTAGAAGATTCCGCACTTACACACCCAAATGAGCTTCCCACTCTGGTTGAGCACCTTAGATCACACATTGCCAAGGTACGCGCCCCTTCCTCTCATCTGCATTCAACGCCCTGAGTTTTTGTTCATAGTGAGTTGGCTCACTGTGTGTTTACAATGCCGCGTGATAACAGCGTTTCGTCAGCAATGCAGCCCCCATACTCAGGTCCTCACCGGACGTCAGCCTGGAAGAACTTGCTTGTCGTCCCGTTTGACTGTCTGTGGGCAACGGCGACTGCTTGGAACACACTACCTACGTGCTCTGACGGAGTGTGGGCTGGCAAGTAGAGGCCGGGCGAGGAGGCCAATCGCATGCCAGGCCGCTTGTATACGCTCGGTTACTGTGGTAACCATGAAATAACTAGTAATATCAGAAGATGGAGTACAGGGTGTGGTAGTCGTGTTGCCATGTGCTTCCATGGCAAAGGAGGCCGGTAGCTGTAGGTTTCTCTTACGTTAGATGTCTCGTGTGCAATGTACTGTATATGGATGAAGCCCAACCTTGTACAAGTACTGATATAACGCTTTCGAGTGAGGAAATCATTGTTTCCTTGCAGGAATTGTGTTTTCAGGGAGATGTGAAACAGAAAGACATGAAATTTTGAAGAAAGGATGTCAAACACTGGCGCTACACCTCCTTCAAAAAGAAAAGTTCAAAACAAGTGCATTAGAAAGTTCATGGTATGAGTAATAAATGTGTTTATATGGGACCCATATAAAAGGAAAATTATTCTGTTGACCATGATTGCTCTTAAGCACAAGAAAAACTGTTTGGTCCGCTGAAGGTTTAAACGATCTGAAGAATCTGTCTAGTGGTTTAGCACAACATGCTTCTTTCATACAAGGAACACCCAAGCAAGTGCTTAGCATTTCAGGGCTACTTAATGAACATGAAAAACTGATGAAAATCATACACAACAATGAATTGAAAGATAGCACAGATATCACGAAAATTCTAGCTGACATCCGAAGTCTTTTGTGTAAGTAGGAGGTAGTTTTCAGAGGTCATGATGAGACAGAAGATTCCCTGAATCCTGGAAATTTCAGGGCAGTTTTTAAACTGATGCTAAACAGAAACGGAGAGCTGAAAGCAAACTGGAAGAAAATGGGCTACTTCCACTGATATTCGAAAGCTATACAGGACAAACAAATTGAATGTATAGATGAGGAGATCTGTGAAGATATACATTCAGGTTTGGATAGTATCTTATTTTATGCCTGCATTGTGGGGAAAGCTACAGACGTTTCAGACAAGTCACAATGCTGTGTTGTTGAGAGATTAGTGGATTCCAACCGTGATATTCAAGGAAATTTTCTTGGTTTTGATGACGTTGACGAAATTAGAAGTGCTGCTGCTTCATTACTGTGCTGAGTGACGTGTTTCGGAAACATAACATGAAGAACAGATTGGTGGCCCAAACGTATGATGGTACTTCAGTTCTGGCGAAAGAATTAAATTTCCTGCAAGCTAAGATCTGTGAATCACCCCCCCCCCCCCCCAACCTCAAGCACTTTTCTTTTACTCATTTTTTTTCACATCGTTTAAATTTAGTTTTGCAGCGGAGCTGTTCATGTATAAAACCAGCAAGGATTTATTTCTGCACACTTCCAGGGATTCCTGATTTCTTCCACCAATCTTCCAAGTGCACCCCTATTCTGGATAGTTTTGTTGGAAAACGCATTCCACTGAACAGTGAAACGAGATCTAACTGTAACACCAAAATAATATCTGCCATTCACGAAAACCGTCTGGGGCTAGTTGACGTTTCAGATGAAATAACTGACAGTCCAGGCTCTAGTGCAATGAGTACAAGAGAAGCTTGTGGTTTCAAAAATAACCTCCTAGACTTTGACTTCGTTATTCTTCTCTGTAGTTTTCAAACTATAATTTTAAAAACTAAACTACTTTTCAGTATTCTTTAGAAAAAACTAATGATGCGCAGTTTTGCAAAAATGCTGGCTCAGAATGCATGCCTTACATGAAAAACTTAAAAAAATGAAGATAAACTTGTCAACTTTGTAAATTTCACAAAACGCTCAACTAATTCGCAAGCTGAAGTTTCCATTAATAGAGCTGAAATGACATACGAATACATTCGCAATCCATTGAAGTTAATATACAAATAGATGTACTTCAGATAATATTGTAACACAACTGGAAATATTATTTTCAAATTCCTTAAATTAAATGATACTACTCAGTTCGATTTTTATGGTCAGCATTTCCCTATAGATGGAGACGATTCATGGTTACAAATGTATGGTGCATCCATCAGTCGTTCACCGTTTTGTGTGGAAATTGAGACTGTATTTTCTTCCCAGCATAAACAAACATATCACTGCAATTTTGGGAAACATCAACAGAATGATCGCAAATGAAACAGACCCTATTCTCCCAGAGTGTTTGCAACTATTTTGCCCAACTGATACCACTCCTGCAACGAGTGCTTCAGCTTAAAGGGGTTTTTCTTGTTTAAAACGAGTAAAAACGTATTTTAGGGACAGTATGGTTCAGGATCGCTTATCTGCTCTTTCTTGTACATCAACTGAAAAACAAGTACTGTAAATACTTGACTATGTCATCGAAAGAGTCGGGAAGAACAAGTGTCATCGAGTTAATTTGTTTTACAAGTTTGTAAATAAAAGTCAGTGTCTTTACTAATAATTATTAGCAGTGGCAGTAGTGGCAGTAGTAGTAGCAATGGTAGTGGTGGTGGTGGTAACCTTCGTCGTCGTCGTGGTCGTCGTCGTCGTTGTTGTTGCTGTAGTAGTAATAGTAGTAGTAGTGGTGGATGTAGTGGGGCAGGTGGTGGGTGTGGTCGTTAGCAACACTAGATATGCATATGTTAAAAGGGAAGGAAAGAGGATTTTTCAATATGTTTGATGACTTCCCCAGAATTTAGGCCCATGATCTGCCACTGGTTGTAACAATTACCATTACAGTAGGTGGTATTTGACAACACTGCCCCACTTTTTGTCATAATCAGTTAAAACTTAAGATTTTAACTAATTATAAATTTAACTGAGCATGAAATGATTTGAAAATCAGTTAATTATAACTTTTAACTGAATATGGAATAGATTTAAAATCAGTTTTATAAATTTTTAAACAGAATAAAAAAATCTTGCACATAAAAAATTTTAAAATAAAAACTTTAAAAATATAAAATTGATTAAAAACGAACCAAATTTTCTCATTTATAATAAATCTAATAAATTTTTTATCTTTGAAATTACCAAATCTAAAATTCAAAAATCCACAATCTACAAAGTAAACTGTAAACTCAGTTTTTCATTGTTTTAAAAATCTAATAAAGTTTTATCTTATAAATTAGCACCCCAATTATACTATTCAGATATCCAAAACCCATATTAAAAATACATAAATCGTGTTCCCTTTTTTAAAATTATAACAAATTTTTTATTTTTCATTTCTAAAAACCCAAAAAAATTTTTGTCTCATAAATTAGCTTTCTAAATTTAGTATTCAGACATACACAACTAATATAAAAATTAAACTCATTTTTAAATTTTTAAAGGTCTATTAAATTTTTTATTTTGCGTTTTAAAAATCTATTAAATTTTTAATTTTCATTTTTAAACTCTATTAATTTTTTTAATAAATGCATGAGGAATCAAACAACTTCACAGGGGTTCATCTTTGTGACTATCATCAAAGAAATGATTTAAGGGGATATTATTAATTAAGAAGAGATGAATTAATTAATTTTACAATTAAACATCATCATCAATCAGAAACTAATCAAAAGAAGATATTGGAAAAAATTACCTTATTCTAATATTGGAAATAGTTATGAAATTTTTGAAAATGCTGAAGCTAATCAATTAATAGAAATACTTCCTTTTTCTACTGATATATATTTAGGAAAACAAAAATATAGAAAAACAGTTAATCATTATTTAGTTAATGAAGGATTTATAAAGAGATTACAAACTATAACTCTGTAAAATAATATACACGTAATTGTGCCTAATCATTTCTTAAATGCATCAAAACCAAAAGTTATTAAAATAGTGAAAGAAAATTTAAAATTCTGCAATGATTTTAAAAAAATAAATTTTTATGTTATTGTGAGTATAGAATGCAACACAGTAACGAAATTGTGGAAACTGGGCATAGAACTCAAAATTATAGCATTACTACAGAAAAATATATATCTGAAAATTTAAGAAAAGGAAACAAAACATTTTAACTTAAGTGTCTAATTTTCAAATATGTGGATTGCATTGGAGATGAAGTAGAATTATTGGAATACAGTTAACAAGTAATATATTTGTTCCATTAAGAGATTCATCCTACTTTGACCTACCAGAAAAAATAATGGATTAGAAGCTTGCATTAGTATAAAAAATAACAATCAAACATGATTTCTGTGGTCTATAGCTTCAGCATTAAATCCAGTAGAGAGAAAAATTTGAAAGTCCAGACAGAACAAGTAATTATAAAGAAATTGTTATAGAGACTGGAGAAAAATATCTAAAATTTCATTTCCTGTTTTGACGATATTTAAAAAAAATCAGACTAAAATTAATACACCTATTAATGTTCAGTCATTTGATGAAAAATACCAAGTATACCCATTAAAAATACCAAAATCTAAAAGAGAAAACATATTAACTTACTGTATTTTAAAGTAGAAAATAACTCACACTACTGTTGGATAAAAGATTTTTAGACTTGCTGCAACTCAGATAACAAAACATGACCAAGGAAAATGTATTTGTCATTCGTGTTTAATGCTTTTTAATAATAAAGAAAAGTTGGACAATCACACAAAAAGTAGTTTAATTAGTAAGTCATTAAAAGTAGCATACCAGAGAAAGGCTCACAAATATGTTTTAAAAATTGCAAGTATACTCAAAAAGTTCCCAAACTTATTTATGCAGATTTTTAAAGTTTGTTATTAAAATATTTTAACAAATATCTTGTATTAACAGGAGATGATATTATTAATGGCATCTACAGACAAAAATTTATATAAACTTAACAATGAACAAATAAATCGAACCAAATTAAAATTAATTAACCAACCCTGTATTATAAAATATCAAAAACATGAATCAAGCAGTGTTTGTAATTACATAAAATATATAGATTTACACTACAGAAAATCCTGTGGTATATGTAGGATCAAATTGCTGGAAAAATTGTAGAATGTGTGTATGAAGAAGTTGAAGAAATAGGAAACATTTATTTGGAAGAAAGAACTGAACCCTTTAATGCTGAAGAACAGTCAAGAGAAAATACATCTAAAATTTGTCCTTTGTGTGGAAAACATTATACAAAAAATAATAAAAAAGTTCTTCATCACGACCATTTAACAGGAAAAATTGTATATCCATTGGGTAATGATTGTAATTTGCAATTTAAAAAATTAACCTTTGTGCCACTTTCTTGACAGAACCGAACAGAATATGAGTCCCATTTGTTTGTAAAAGATGTGCATTACTAGAAAAGGGGATAGACTTAATAGCAAAATGTGGTGTCACCGCCAGACACCACACTTGCTAGGTGGTAGCCTTTAAATCGGGCGCAGTCCGTTAGTATACGTCGAACCCACGTGTCGCCAATATCAGTGATTGCAGACCGAGCGCCGCCACACGGCAGGCCTAGAGAGACTTCATAGCACTCACCCCAGTTGTACAACCGACTTTGCTAGCGATGGTTCACTGACAAAATACGCTCTCATTTGCCGAGACGATAGTTTAGCATAGCCTTTAGCTACGTCATTTGCTACGACCTAGCAAGGCGCCAGTACCAGTTACTATTGATACTGAATCATGTACCGTCAAGAGCGAGTTCACCATTAATGGATTAAAGTTAAGTATTCCACAGCTACGTCCGTTTTTTCTAAATTCTAATTTCCTTGTCCTGTTCCAGACCTCACGCCAGCCTGCGTGAGCTAAAACACGTGCCTTTCGACTTCATCTAGTAACACGGTGATGGCTCTCCTGCCAACCACAACACAAAAATCAAAATAGATGTATTAGTTATAGAAAAGATGTATTAGTTATTAGAAAAGATGTATTAGTTATAGAAAAAAACAGAAAATCTGAAAATAAAATTTATTGATACATGAAAATTTATGGTGTCACGCCTTCATAAACGTTCTTCAAATTCAAAAAAGGAACAAATTAAAAATTAAAAACATTCCAGACTATCTGATAAGTTTGTCATTAGTGTGCCTTCAGTCTGAAGACTGGCTTGATGCGGCTTTCCATGCTACTCTATTCTGTGTGAGTTCTGAATAACTACTGTAACCTACATCTTTCTGTGTCTTTTTTCTGCATTAATCTTTTGGTCTCCCCTTATGACTTTTATCTCCGATGCTTCCCTCAATTGCTAAAATTGTGGTTCCTTGATGTGTCAGAATGTGTCCTATCAACAAATCCCTTCTTTTCGTCAAGTTGTGCTACAAATTCCTTGTCTCGCAAATTCTATTCAGTACTTCCTGATTAGTTACATGATAGACCCTTCTAATCTTCAGCATTCTTCTGAAGCACGACATTTTGAAAGCTTCTATTATCTTTTTATCTAAACTGTTTATTGTTAATGTTTCGCTTCCACACATGGCTACACTGCAGAGAAATACCTTTAAAAAGACTGCATTCGACGATAGCAGATTTGTCTTCTTCAGAAATCCTTTTCTTGTCATTGCCAGTCTATATTTTATGTGCTCTCTACTTCGGCCATAATTAGTTATTTCTTGCCTAAATAGAAAAAGTCATTTAGTATTTTAAATGTCTCGTTTCCTAATCTCATTCCGTTAGCATCACTTGACTTATTTCGATTACATTCCATTATCCTTGTTTGCTACTTTTGTTGATGTTCATCTTATATTCTGTTTTCAAAAGACTTTCCATTCCATTCAACTGCTCGTCCAAGTCCTTTGCTGTCCCTGCCAGAATTAAAGCAAACCTCAAAGTTTTTATTTCTTCTCCCTACTCCAAATAATTCTTTGGTTTCCTTTACTGCTTGTTCAATGTGCAAATTGAATAACGTTGTGGATAGGCATACAATCCTGTAACACTCCCTTCTCAACCACTGCTTCCCTTTCATGCCCCTGAACTCTTATTACTGCCGTCTGGTTCCTGTACAAGTTGTAAACAGCCTTTTGTTCCTTGTATTTTACCCCTGCTACTTTCAGAAGTTCAAAGAGAGTATTCCAGGCAACACTGTCGAAAGCTTTCTCTAAGTCTACAAATGCTATGAATGTAACCAATTTTCTAAGATAAGTCATAGGGTCAGTATTGGCTCACGTGTTCCTACATTTCTTTGGAATCCAAACTGATCTTTTCTGTAGTCTGCTGAATGTTTTGTCAGAACCTTCAAGTAGCATGAAAAAACTTCACAACACACACACCAGAGATCAAGCATTGCAATAGTTTCTCATTCCTATCATTCGCATCCACGACATCTACCATCGTCCTCGGAGTTGATGCACGGCTGCCGCCATCGGACACTGCTCCACCTGCTCCACCTGCTCCACCCTCCTCAGCATCTGGTGTCAAACAAAGGTCTTAAGTATGGCTTCGCGCCCCTTGATATTGTATTTTTCGGGGTTTTTAGTGTCAGCAGACGGCGGTCGTGAGACCAGATCTTTCGTCGACTTGGTGCATGCATGTATCTCATTTCAGGCCCAGACGGATTGTAGCGCTGACATCACTAACGAATTCGCCATTGTCATGTGCATGGTGATCCTTCTGTATCTCTTCCCCCAGATTCACAGATCCCGAGGACAGCATGGCCACAGCAGGTGCTGGAGGATGTCATCACGACACAGTGAGCCGACCCCATGGAGACAGAGCCTTCACCTCCTCTGCTTCTTCTTGTCCTACTGATGGAGCTGTCCCACCCACGCCGCAGCTGCCAACACCATCTACATCTCGGTATGGGCCTCAGGAGGTGGACGCATACCCTTCTGCTGTTTTCCAGGGAATGATTCCACCTGAGGGGAGGTCGGATCATGGGGTATGACTGGAAGTCTTATGTTCTCTGCAGCCACAGCTTCTGGTCTATGAAAGCGTCCATGATCCTGCCTTCCCTCCCCCCCCCCCCCCGCACCACCACTTGTTGTCGTGCTCCATGTACGACGATGATCAGTTGCTTTGAGGGGGGGGGGGGATGTGATGGCGTAAAGTCATGGCCGGCTCGCCAGTCAAGAGCAATAGGGAAGAGATGACTGTGAGAAGAGGTGAGTCAATTGCATGCTGACCGACTTCCCTCCAGGAAGACAACGTGAAAGCAGCGGTCCCTAGGTGTAGACGACATCAGCGCTGTGCCTGACTGGTGGCAGTCCACTTCGAAAGCAGCTTCAACGATATCCACTTAGCTACCTCTATGTAGAACAGGCTTGAGTTTGTCTATTCTGACAAAGACTGATTATTTTCGTTGTTGGCCTTTGCTTGCGACACATCTATCAAAGTTAAGTAATTATATCTTGTCTTATTGTAATAAAACTCATTAATACGAGTTTTTTTATTGTTTGTCCAGCAAAACGAGTATGCAGGATTCCTAGACACAACAATTATCAACTAGTTTTTTTTACCTAAAGTAACCCATTTATAATTACCTTGAAGATCAAGTTTTTCGAATTATTTCTTTAAATTATTTCTTTAAATCTTCTATTAAAACTTTCAACAACTGAAGCCTTTAATTCAAAAAGAGTTCAGTGATGAAATAGTTTATATTTTTTTAATGAGTCTTGAAAGTCTTTATTATAAAATTCTTTACCAATATCTGTTTATAAATTTGTTCTGTTTAACAGCAATGAGCTAAGCCCAGCCTGGACTTCTGGAGTTGGTTTTGCTGTACACAATAAAATGATATCGGCTGTCAACAAATGGTCTCCTGTAAACGACCGAATATGTTGGATGATTTTACACGCTAAACCATATAAGATCTGCCTAGTCAACTGTCATGCCCCATCAGAGGATGCCGATGAAGAAACAAAGAATAACTTCTATCTAGAACTAGAGAATGTAGTAGACAAACTCCCAAGACACTCAATTCAGTTGATAATGGGAGACTTCAATGCCCAAGTGGGAAGAGAAGTGCAGTATCGTCCAACGATAGGGCCTGATAGTATCCATGAAACAAGCAACGAGAATGGTATCAAATTAATTAACCTTGCCGATACAAGGAGAATGATCGTTAGAAGCACATACTTCCCCCGCAAAGCAGTGCATAAAGTAACCTGGATATCCCCAGATGGAAGTACGATGAACCAGATCGATCACGTTCTTGTTGACCGAAGACATCATTGTAGTGTCGAGCATGTAAGATCCTTTCGCGGGGCAGATATGAATTCAGACCATTTCTTAGTGGTAGTCAAACTACGTCTGAAACTTTCAACCATGTGGAGAAGAAATTCTGAAATGATGGTCCGCTTCGACAAGAATAAGTTGAAAGATGTAGAAGTGAGACAGCGCTATCAAGAAAAAATTGCAGAACATCTCACAATAACAGAGAACCCTACCAGTGTGGAGAACGCATGGCTGCTGCTGAGGAATGCAGTGTTAGAAAGTGCAAATGAAGAACTAGTTTGCGATGCAAAACGAAGAAGTAAACCTTGGTTCGATGAACAATGTCGAGAATCTGTTGAGATTAGATCAGCGAAGAGGATAAAATGGCTACAGCAACTCTCGGAAGAAGCAAGGGTAGCTTACTACGAAGCGAGGCGTAACACGGACCAACTCATGAGAAAGAAGAAACGGGACCACCACAAAAGTCTGTTGATTGCAGTCGAAGAAGCAAAGTCGTCACGCTCGTTTTTCCAGGCCTCAAGATTCGCCGGAGGCGCATACAGACAACGTACATTGGTCCTAACGAATGAGACAGGTGAAGTTGTACCGCCAGAAGAGCAAGCAACCCTATTTAAAAAACATTTTGAAAACCTATTGAATCCCGACAACCCACCAGTAGGGACAACACAGACGGATGCCCGTTTTGACAGAGTTGAAGTCCCTGAACCATCTGAGGAAGAAATCAGTGTTGCCCTAAAAGCACTCAAGAACAACAAGGCTCCAGGAGGTAGTGGTATCACAGCTGAGATGCTTCGCTTGGGAGGGGAAACACTGGTGGGTGCTTTGAAACGATTAATTTCTACCATCTGGGAAGCAGAAGTTATTCCTGAGGAATGGAAGGGAGCAATCATATGTCCCATATTCAAGAAGGGAGATGCTACTCATGTATCCAACTACCGAGGGATTTCGTTACTTGAAATTGGCTACAAAGTTTTTACAACACTGCTACTAAACCGCATGAAACCACTGGCTGAAGGAATTGTAGGGACCTATCAATGTGGGTTCGTTGCTGGACGATCGACAATTGATCACATATTTACTCTGAGGCAGTTGATAGAAAAATTCTACGAATTCAATAAGGATCTACACCTCATCTTCATCGATTTTCGACAAGCTTATGACAGCATTGACCGCGCCACGTTATGGGAAACGTTAGAGGAACTTGGCATCCCATCAAAATACATCCGCTTAATTGCTGCTTGCTACTCTCAGTCTACGGCCCAAGTGCGGTTTGGTAATCAACTATCACCATCATTCAGTATACAAAATGGATTGAGACAAGGAGATCCATTGGCGCCAATATTATTCAATTTGGCCCTGGAAAAAGTAAGCCGTGACACTTGTCGAACCAGAGAGATGGAGATGGTGGGAGCAGACACAATCTTGGCATTTGCTGATGATGTTGTGATCCTTGGCGACACTCTAGAGCAAGTACGCAGGGATACTTCCCGATTCCTCCACAATGCAGAGAAAATTGGGCTGGTGGTGAACGAGGAAAAAACTAAATATCTTGTTGTATCACGCCGCCGAGATCTCCCTCCTTCCATTGATGTCGACAGGCATACCTTCGAACGAGTTGAAGAGTTCAAGTACCTGGGCTCCATACTAACAAATAGAAGTGAAGTAACGAAAGAAGTACAGCAACGTATAACAAATGCTAATCGCATGTTCTTTAGCCTGAACAATCTTTTCAGATCTCGGCTGATATCGCAGAAGAACAAGATCCACCTATACACGACACTGGTGAGACCAGTACTTTTATACGGCTGTGAAACTTGGGCAACATCAGCAACAGCAGAAGAAGCAATATGTGCATTTGAAAGGAAGGTACTTCGGAAGATATATGGACCCATCTACAATGCCATGGAAGGTAAATGGGAACGAAGAAAAAAAGAAGATTTATACCAGCGGTATGGAAAGCCACACATTGGACGAATATTGGCGCAGAAGAGACTCCAATGGTTTGGCCACATCCTACGGGCAGACGGATCCCTTCCAAACAGAGTCCTCCACTCTCAACCCACAGGAAAACGCCCTAGAGGACGCCCAAGAACTCGATGGAAGGATAGGATAACAACGATCCTGAAAGAAGTGGAACCAGCAGCCGTGGAGGAGGACGCCAACGACCGGATGAGATGGACTGCCATCTGCAATAGCTCCCTCCTCTCGTGTAATTGACAGACACTGCGTGTGTGTTTTTTTTTTGTTTTTTTTGTTTCTGTAATGTATCCCTCTTGCCTTTTAAACCTTTGATTGAATGCCCTGTTTATTTTTTCGTTTTTCTTTAAGCTGTAATGTACATATGTAACTTTTACTACTGTATAGAGTACTTTTGTAAGTCTTTTTGTCTTTACTTTTCCTTTTGTTTCTTCTTGCTGTAGGCCTTAAAGGCCCGATAAGGCAATAAATGATGATGATGATGATGATGTATTAGTTTCAAAATGTTTTTAAAAGCTTATGAAATATTTTTACCAATTTTATCTTTAACTAGGGGAGCTCAAGTAAATTTTGAAAAATCATCAATTATAATTAATAAATATTTATATCCCTCATTTATTTTTGAGATAACTTTCAAGTTCCCAGAATCCTTAAAAATGAATGTGAACTGTCTCAGCCACAAGAAACTTCTTTTTTTATGAGGTTACAGACTTCGGTCTGTTTTAGATCATCTGTAAGTAGGCTGTTTATGTTCTCTCTATGTAAGTAGGCTGTTTATGTTTTCTCTATGTAAGTAGGCTGTTTAGGTTTTTTTATTGGTAACGCCACCTCTGTATGAAAATCACTGGCTGTGCTGTGTGCAGTCTGTGGCTAGTTTGCATTGTTGTCTGCCATTGTAGTGTTAGGCAGCTGGCTGTGAACAGCGTGTAGCGTTGCGCAGTTGGAGGTGAGCCGCCAGCAGTGGTGGATGTGGGGAGAGAGATGGCGGAGGTTTCTAATTTGTCATGAACTGATATATATATTATGACTTATGATGATATCAAGGTAAATACATTGTTCGTTCTCTATTAATATCTTTCATTTGCTAACTATCCCTATCAGTAGTTAGTGCCTTCCATAGTTTGAATCTTTTATTTAGCTGGCAGTAGTGGCGCTCGCTGTATTGCAGTAGCTTGAGCAGCGAAGATTTTTGTGAGGTAAGTGATTTGTGTCGTCTGTTCACTATAACAATGCATTCGTAATTTCTGTTTAAATAAGTTCTCATGGTTCTTGGCTGGATATTTAACTTCAAACATTGTTGCATGGTAACAGTTTCTAAAGCATACTAGTAACGTCAAGTGAAACGTTTTATGGCAAAGACAAAGTTAAAAGGCAGATTATCTGTCAATAAATGGTTTTACATGAGAAATGTGGTGTAAACCTTTACTCTTCTTAGTACGCAGAGTTTCAACTTCAACGCAATTATCATGTGGTATACGTCGGATTCTGTAAGGTCCATTGTAAACTAGAAAGAATTTGTGACTCAAGTGTTTCTTCTTATGTGACAATGAATGAGCTTTAATGAGAACTTATTTAAACAGAAATTACGAATGCATTGTTATAGTGAACAGACGACACAGTGTTGTATTTGTACGTTCTTGCTTGCTAGTTGCACGATTACGTAACGACTATCAGGCTTACATACATAGAACATGTACTGGTACTGCTCATGAGATTTTAATGCAATATTTTGGTTTACTTGAAAATACATTCCGGATTTAAAGTACTTTCTGTGAGATACCAGAGGACACAGTGGTTAGTTTATGTGACAGCTACACGATGTTATCACGACGCTACTAATGAGTGACAATTTACAATGTTGCTTTTGCAGTGTATCTGTTTTATATCTGCACAGTTTTCTGAATTCTTCTAGGAAGAAAAACATGTTTTAGTAGTAACTTTTGTGGTATAGCAACAATGAGACAGCCTTTTTCGTGGCATAACAATACGTTACTGTACAGTACTTTCTTCATCACGCCAATAAGCATAATAACTACGATATCTATACGCAAAGCATTTCACTTTTGTTTATCATGTGGTAAGTACATTGACTTCTGCAGAACTTAGCTTTCGGAGGACGATAACTACGACACTTCCACAGAGATTATGTTGCGACAAGATGCACAGTTTAGCGCTACAGGACACGCATTTGAGTGATTAATCTTATACTTAAAACACTTATTTTCAAAGATTTTTTAATTACAAAGAAAGTTTTCCGTGATACATTTCATTCCATTGCTGTAATTTGTAACACCTGAGGGTATAATTACATTTATCCTCAGGGGGGTACACGCTTACTTTGTGTACCATGTGTGTGGCAACCACAAGGAACCCTAGCTAATATGGTATTTTGCTTATACAACTTTACACATCGGTACCATATTTCTCTAACACACAAATTACACAGCTATCCGATCATTTAACTGAGAGAGACAAACATTTATTTTTGCTACATCTGTGACACATGTTTACGCAATTACACAGTTGGGTAACTTCACACTTATGAAACTGTATTTTGTCTGTACTTTGTAAACTGATCATATTTTTTCGGAACCATTGTGATACTATGAGAGCTTTGAATGATGTATTTGGTAAAGGGATTATGATTTTTAAAGTACGTTTGAGGCAGATGACACTTTTGACATGAGCAGAGAATTTTTTTTAATTATTGGAGGAAGTTACGACGATTTTAAGATTTGACTGAAGTGTTATGAGGTTATTTTTACGACGACGATGTGTATTATGCTGCTGAGGTATGTTTACGATTAATAGGCTGAGGCTATACGAGTTATTTGAATATGCTTCATATTTATAATGACGAAATATTGACGAGTGTCGATGGATACGTATATGTGTAATAAGGTAAGGAGTAATGAATAGTGGGTAGGGACTCTTGACTTGTGAAACAGGATGTTGGAAACCAAAGTGACCACCTGCACGTAATGCGTCGCGGGCACCCAGCTGTGTCAGACGCCTGGAGAAAAAGCCATTATTGCGAGCCCTTTTCAGCGGCACAGGTAGAAAAAAAAAAAGAAAAGGGAAGGCCATTGTCCGCGCTACTGACATCTCCTTGTTGAAAACATACTGTGGAGCTCGTAATTTATGATATTTACTGAAATGCCTAATGAAACGATGAGAAACATTTCACAGCTATTGCCTTGCTAGTTAAGAAAAATGCCATATGGCTTGCTTTATGTATTTATTTACACATTTTGTTTAATATCAAGTTTCTAGCTGCACTGCAACATTGGTTAAAATAAAATTTTATAGATGTACTAATATAAATATTTTCTGTCTACAGATCGAGTATATAATAATTTTTTTCAAAAAAATGAGAGAGCACAAAGCGACATTTACCTTCACAGGAACTGCATTCATAATTTTCTTTTCAAGTACTTGGTAATTTCTTTTGTAGAATAAATTGTGATGCATCACTCTAATGTTAAGATGTGACATAGGTATTAGACATGGCCATTTAGTGTAATATTTTTTCTGCTTGCGCTATGTCATGTTTAGGTATAAGTTGCTGGTGTTTGCCAGGCATAGTGTTATTGAATTTGACTTTTGCTCATTTATGCTGCTAGCTTTGCCAATTTGCATTTTTTGCATTGCTGTTGGTGTTGATTTGTTATGTGATGCTGCATTGCCTCGTCCCTTAGTTTAGCATCTGAGCTCAGTAGATTTAAGTTAGCTTAAGAGGGGGTAGCCTCTAAGAGAATGAGTTGCGATGAATTGGAAGAAATGCATTGAGAAAACAGGTTTAGGTAGGATTTTCTTGGAAATAAATGTTGAGGTAAGAAATGTATGAACATATAAATACAGAAAGCATGCTTAGATAGAATTTTTTGGGTGGAAACAAAGGATGAAATAAGAGGAAAGATATATGAAGTTTTGGGTTGGACTGCAGTAGCACATGTTACACTGAAAACGAACCCTGTCCTTTCCCTTTTGTGTTATCCCACTATATGTTTGTGTACCCTTGTGTATTTGTTTTCTTCCTGTCTCTGTGTACAGTTTCATAGAATTTTTTTTCTCTTTTAATATTAAGCTACATTCACTATGATGAGGAATACTGTTATCCTCGAATATAATTGGCATTAATAATATGTTATTTACCTTATAAATATGCTTACACATTATTTATTCTGTTTAATGCTCATGTGTGAAGTTGATGTTTCAAAAATTATTGTGATCTTTTATGTATGTACTCATGTCATAATTCCACTGATGTATATGTTAGTTCGATTCTTTTGTAAAGCCTGTACTACAGATGTTATCTGTATTATTATGTTTTTAATGATGTATTTTGTACCTTTGTTATTGTATTTTTATGTTATCAAATTGTAATTGTTACCAGTTCTTCCAATTAAGTTACATTTCACTGCACACGTTTCTGTTGGTCATAGTATATGGACAATATGTGAGAAGTAGGGACTGTTAGTGTTTGCACGTGTGTTAATAATTCAGCAAGGGACTGGATAACAGCATTGCTGGTTCTAAGGACAATTTCAAAAACTTTGTGAGTGCACAAGTGGTGGTTGATGGACTTGCTATATTCTCCGCAAGACTCTTCGATGGTGAATGTGCACCTGCACAATCGCAACAGATGGCTGCTGGACATTTCTACAAGGACTACAGTGGGTCTGCACCTCTGGTGGCCCACCAATACCATTATCTCTACAAGGACTACAGTGGGTCTACATCTTTGATGATCCACCAATACCATTATCTCTACAAGGACAACAGTAGGTCTACATCTTTGATGACCCACCAACGCCATTATTTATACAAGGACTGCAGTGGGTCTGCACCTCTGGTGGCCCACCAATACCACAATCTCTACCAGGACTACAGTGGGTCTGCTCTGTGATGACCTACCTACCAATATTCATCAAAACTTCGACTGACTCTGCAGTGGGTTCGCTCTGTTGTGACCCAATACTTGTCTGCATGTCGAGAGTCAGCACTGTCTTTCCGTTGGAAGGACAACACTACTTCTTCAAGACTGCATGGAAATCCACTACTTCCGTGTGCATTTTCTTTTACTGCTCAGACTTTGAGAAAAACACTGCTATTCTCCTGTTATGTACGATTAGGACTGTCTTTATGGACTGTGAGAAATTTTAGCTTTTGACCAACATAATATTAATAAGTGTGTGCATTTTATATCTTTGTTACTGTAATTGTGAAAAATTTTTGTCAAATCTGTATTGGCCAGTGCCCAACACCATTTGTAAAAATTTTTGTGGGGAGCATGGGGGCTATGTAAGTAGGCTGTTTATGTTTTCTCTATGTAAGTAGGCTGTTTATGTTTTCTCTATGTAAGTAGGCTGTTGAAAATCACTGGCTGTGCTGTGTGCAGTCTGTGGCTGCTTTGCATTGTTGTAATACTCGCCATTGTAGTGTTGGGCAGCGGCAGCTGGCTGTGAACAGCGCGTAGCGTTGCGCAGTTGGAGGTGAGCCGCCAGCAGTGGTGGATGTGGGGAGAGAGATGGCGGAGTTTTGAAATTTGTCATGAACTGCTATATTTATATATGATGATATCAAGGTAAATACATTGTTTGTTCTCTATTAATATCTTTCATTTGCTAACTATCCCTATCAGTAGTTAGTGCCTTCCATAGTTTGAATCTTTTATTTAGCTGGCAGTAGTGGCGCTCGCTGTATTGCAGTAGCTTGAGCAGCGAAGATTTTTGTGAGGTAAGTGATTTGTGAAAGGTATAGTTTCATGTTAGTCAGGGCCATTCTTTTGTAGGGATTTTTGAAAGTCAGATTGCGTTGCGCTAAAAATATTGTGTGTCAGTTTAAGCACAGTCGTGTATAAATTGTTCAAAGGGGACGTTTCATATGGCGACCCTGCCAGGATTCGAACCTGGAATCTTCTTTACTAGTATGCTTTAGAAACTGTTACCATGCAACAATGTTTGAAGTTAAATATCCAATCAAGAACCAAGAGAACTTATTTAAACAGAAATGACGAATGCATTGTTATAGTAAACAGACGTCACAGTGTTATTGTGTGTGTACATTCTTGCTTGTTTGTTGCACGATTACGTAACGACTATAAGGCTCACATACTTAGAACATTTACCAGTACTGCTAATGAGATTTTAATGCAACATTTTGGTTTATTTGAAAATACATTCTGAATTTAAAGTGCTTTCTGAGAGATACCAGATGACACAGAGGTTAGTTTATGTGACAGCTACACGATTTTTATCACGACGCTACTAATGAGTGACAATTTACAATGTTGCTTTTGCGGTGTATCTGTTTTATATCTGCACAGTTTTCTGAATTCTTCTGGAAATCAAAACATGTTTTATTAGTAACTTTTGTGGTATAGCTACAAGGAGACAGCCTTTTCCATAGCACAACAATACGTTACAGCACAGTACTTTCATCATCACAACAATAAGCGTAATAACTAAGATATCTCTACGCAAAGCATTTCACTTTTGTTTATCATGAGGTAAGTACATTGGCTTCTGCAGAACTTAGCTTTCGGAGGAAAATAACTACGACACTTCCACAGAGATTATCTTACAACAAGATGCACATTTAGCGCTACAGGACACGCATTTCAGTGATCAATTTTATACTTAAAACATTTATTTTTAAAGATTTTTGAATTACAAAGAAAGTTTCCCGTGATATTTTTCATTCCATTGGTATAATCTGTAACACCTGAGGGTATAATTACATTAATCCTCAGGGGGGTACACGCTTACTTTGTGTACCATGTGTTTGGCAAGCACAAGGAGCCCTAGCTAATATGGTATTTGCTTATACAACTTTACACATTGGTACCATATTTCTCTAACACACAAATTACACAGCTATCTGATCATTTAACTGAGAGATAAACATGTTTTTTACTACGTCAGAGACACATGTTTACGTAATTACACCGTTGGATAACTTCACACTTATGAAACTGTATTTTGTCTGTACTTTGTAAACTGTTCATATTTTTTCGGAATCATTGTGATACTATGAGAGCTTTGAATGATGTATTTGGTATGAGATCATGATTTTTAAAGTACGTTTGAGGCAGCTGACACTTTTGACATGAGCAGAGAATTATTTTAGGCTTAGAAATTATTGGAGGAAGTTACGACGATTTTGAGATTTGACTGAAGTGTTATGATGTTATTATTACGACGACGATGTGTATTATGTTGTTGAGGAATGTTTATTATGCTACGTATTTCTCACGATGAAATATTGAAGAAGTGTCGACGAATATGTATATGTATAATGAGGTAAGGAATAATGAGTAGTGTTTAGGGACTCTGATTTATGAAAAGGATGTTGGAAACCAAGAAACGTACTTTAAGAGTTATGAAATGTGTGACTGTATCACAATGCTGACGAATATTTTTTTTTGGACACTTATATTTATAGGATTTTGTTTCTACAGATTTGCAACGCTAATTCTTGACCTGTGAAATATTTTTAAATGTGACTGCAACGGTAGCAGAAACTGCTGTCGTAAATATTTCCGTACGAAAGTTAAGTGACCACCTGCACGTAATGCGTTGTGGGCACACAGCTGTGTCAAACACCTGGAGAACAAGCCATTAGGGTGTGCCTTTCATCGCTAATGCGACACCCTAGTTACTTGAAAACATATGATTACTCGCACTTTGTGCTAATTACTGAAATGCTTATGAATTGATGGGAAATATTCGTACATCTGCACACCTGATTATGACAAGTGTCTTTCTCCGAGAGTTGAGTGCTACTGACTTACGAAATGCCACATGACTATTGAATGATATTTTTATGCTTTGCTTTTCGTAGTTGCTTATTTCACTTGATATCTGGTTTCCAGCTGTGTTGCAGCATTGCTTTTATAAAATAAAATGCATTTGCTAATGTGAACACTTTCTGTCAACAGATCTATTAAATAATTATTTTATGATCCACATTCTTTAAAAAAAGGAGCACTTGGAAAGGAAAGAACAATAAGGAGGAACTAGTAACTGCATACATAATATTCTTTTCAAGTACATGGTAATATTTCTTTTTACAATCAGTTGTTGTGGTGCACCACTTTAATTACATAGACATAAGCTAATTTTACTACTGACTTATTTTTCTTGCTACTGTACATTGGCTCATGTTAGTTGTAATGTTGCATTACTTGGTAATTTATATTTACTGTAGCTTGCTTTGCAATTTTCCATTTTTTTTGCATTGCTGTTTGTGTTAATTTGTTATGTGCTGCTGCATTGCCTCGTCCCTTAGTTTAGTATCTGAGCTCAGTAGATTTAAGTTAGCTTAAGAGGAGACTATATAAGAAACTAACTATTATAAATTTATAAGAAATGCATTGAGAAGCTATCAGAAAATGGTCTGGCAAAATAAAAAGGATACTGTACAGTGGAGAAAAACTATTATTGACAGAGGATATGAACAGAATACAGAAAGCAGAGAGAAAAACTATTTTTGACAGAGGATGTGAACGAAATACAGAAGGCAGGGTTAGATAGGACTTTTGGAAATAATGATGAATGAAGGGAGATCTCCAAGAAGTAAAGAAAGTTTTGTTTGCAAAATACTGCAGTACAACAAACCCTGTCCTTTCCCTTTTGTCCACTGTATGTTTGTGTACCCTTGTGTATTTGTTTTCTTCCTGTCTCTGTGTACAGTTTCATAGAATTTTTTTCTCTTTTAATATTAAGCTACATTCACTATGATGAGGAATACTGTTATCCTCGAATATAATTGGCATTAATAATATGTTATTTACCTTATAAATATGCTTACACATTATTTATTCTGTTTAATGCTCATGTGTGAAGTTGATGTTTCAAAAATTATTGTGATCTTTTATGTATGTACTCATGTCATATTCCACTGATGTATATGTTAGTTCGATTCTTTTGTAAAGCCTGTACTACAAATGTTATCTGTATTGTTATGTTTTTAATGATGTATTTTGTACCTTTGTTATTGTATTTTTATGTTATCAAATTGTAATTGGTACCAGTTCTTCCAATTAAGTTACATTTCACTGCACACGTTTCTGTTGGTCATAGTATATGGACAATATGTGAGAAGTAGGGACTGTTAGTGTTTGCACGTGTGTTAATAATTCTGCAAGGGACTGGATAACAGCATTGCTGGTTCTAAGGACAATTCCAAAAACGTTGTGAGTGCACAAGTGGTGGTTTATGGACTTGCTATATTCTCTGCAAGACTCTTTGATGGTGAATGTGCACCTGCACAATCGCAACAGATGGCTGCTGGCCATCTCTACAAGGACTACAGTGGGTCTGCACCTCTGGTGGCCCACCAATACCATTATCTCTGCAAGGACTACAGTAGGTCTGCATCTATGATGACCCACCAACGCCATTATTTCTACAAGGACTGCAGTGGGTCTGCACCTCTGGTGGCCCACCAATACCACAATCTCTACCAGGACTCCAGTGGGTCTGCTCTGTGATGACCTACCTACCAATATTCTTCCAAACTTCGAATGACTCTGCTGTGGGTTTGCTCTGTTGTGGCCCATTACCTGTCTGCATGTCGAGAGTCAGCACTGTCTTTCCGTTGGAAGGTCAACACTACTTCTTCAAGACTGCATGGAAATCCACTACTTCTATGTGCATTTTCTTTTACTGCTTGGACTTTGAGAAAAACTCTGCATTTCTACTGTTATGTACGATGTGGACTGTCTTTATGGACTGTGAGAAATTTTGATCTTTTGACCAACATAATATTAATAAGTGTGTGCATTTTATATCTTTGTTACTGTAATTGTGAAAAATTTTTGTCAAATCTGTATTGGCCAGTGCCCAACACCATTTGTAAAAATTTTTGTGGGGAGCATGGGGGCTATGTAAGTAGGCTGTTTATGTTTTCTCTATGTAAGTAGGCTGTTTATGTTTTCTCTATGTAAGTAGGCTGTTTAGGTTTTTTTATTGGTAACGCCACCTCTGTATGAAAATCACTGGCTGTGCTGTGTGCAGTCTGTGGCTAGTTTGCATTGTTGTCTGCCATTGTAGTGTTAGGCAGCTGGCTGTGAACAGCGTGTAGCGTTGCGCAGTTGGAGGTGAGCCGCCAGCAGTGGTGGATGTGGGGAGAGAGATGGCGGAGGTTTCTAATTTGTCATGAACTGATATATATATTATGACTTATGATGATATCAAGGTAAATACATTGTTCGTTCTCTATTAATATCTTTCATTTGCTAACTATCCCTATCAGTAGTTAGTGCCTTCCATAGTTTGAATCTTTTATTTAGCTGGCAGTAGTGGCGCTCGCTGTATTGCAGTAGCTTGAGCAGCGAAGATTTTTGTGAGGTAAGTGATTTGTGAAAGGTATAGTTTAATGTTAGTCAGGGCCATTCTTTTGTAGGGAATTTTGAAAGTCAGATTGCGTTGCGCTAACAAAATATTGTGTGTCAGTTTAAGGACAGTCTTGTATAATTGTTCAAAGGGGACGTTTCACATCTTCAGCTGTAGTTAGCGTTCATGGATTCGTAGTGCCTGCTCTGTTGACAGCCACCATCTGTCATCATTGTGTGAGGTTTGATTATGTCTAAAACAGATGGTAGCACATACCCTACATAAAAAAGAAGTTTCTTACTGTTGTGAGTGTTCATGTTCGTTTTTAAATAATAATAAAACCACTGTTCTCCAAGAGAAATGTTCTTGAAAATTACTTATTCTCAGAATACATTTGTACTAAATTTGCTTGCTAGAAATCATCTATACCAAAAGAAATAACATTTCTTCTTCTAAAAATTAATCTAATCGGTTTATATAATTCATTGACTATTTCTTGATAATTATTATCAGACTCCATCCCAGCAGGTGCAAATGGTTTTCAGAAATTTACATTTTTACTTTTACAAAATGTGCAAATACCTTATGTTCGTTGTCTTCCATTTTTTGTTGTTATTCAGATGAGTCAGTAAATTGTTTACATTTCAAACATCATATATGATTAGGATTATCCATTCATATAAGATTAAATTTCACCAGATACATTTATTTTGCATTTACTGGAACTGTTTTAACTTTATATTTTAATTTTGGGATTAGGAAATTGTATAAGAAATGTATGTATAAGAAATACCTAAATTAACTGTGCCACATTTAATTTTTTTATTTATTACTTAATTTGTCAATAATAAAAACCCTGTAAAGTGTTTAATTTGTATTTGCTTAGCAAGATATCCTATATCGAAGTCTGATAAAGGCCTAGTACGATTTTTATTGTTTTTTGTAAATTTTTTCGTTAAACTTTTTTTAAACTGAAGATCCTTTCTTCTGTAATGCTAAATTATGTCTTTTTTTCCAATTCTGTATCAGCTTTTTTCTTATTTATTATTGTATTTTCAACAGCAGCTGCTCTGTCTACTAATGAACCAGCAGCAGCCAAGTATATTAATGCAGCCAACGAAAAAATCGTGCTTCAAGATTCCTTTTCCTTTACAACATGTATACTTACTGTCATATAAAAATTTCTGCCATTTTTTCTCTCTCTTTCCTTCTGAGCATCTGTTAAAAATTATCAATAGTATTTAGTAGTTCATTATTTAATTCAATTTTAATTGCTTTAGATTTAGTTTTTGCAGCAAAGTATATTTACTACTAATGTTATGCATGTATCCAGATTAAAAATTTATAATGATTTAATAAAATGAATATTAATTAAAATTGTAAAAAAATTATAAAGTAATCTTATTTAAAAAATTTATATCCACCAACCATTTTCACTGAGGTCCACACATAATTTCCTATTACCAAACATTAGCCCTATAATGTTTTTTTCTGCTAATTGTTCACCTGATGGTGAATCTCTAGAATACATAATTTCTTTTTTCGATTTTTTGACGTTCTTTATGAGAATCATATCTTCTTTAATTCTTTATTATTCTATAAGAACATCAAGTATTTACCAGGTTCGCCTAATTTATTTATTCCTTTATCATCTCTAGCCAATCTGCTTTCTAATTTTGTTCCTGGAGCAGAATAAATATAAATAAGTTGTTAATCTTTTTCCATATTTTTCTGATTTCCATATCTGAGGTAAATTATTAAAAAACCTTATTAAAAAGTTATACCTTTTGAATTATTAATAATAAAAATCATTAAATTATTGTTAACACTTTTAAGTTATTGTAACTTTTTCATTACAATAATTTTTATTTTGAGCTAATTATAGGTTGGTTGGTTCGGGGAAGGAGACCAGACAGCGTGGTCATCGGTCTCATCAGATTAGGGAAGGATGGGGAAGGAAGTCGGCCGTGCCCTTTCAGAGGAACCATCCCGGCATTTGCCTGGAGTGATTTAGGAAAATCACGGAAAACCTAAATCAGGATGGCCGGACCCGGGATTGAACCGTCGTCCTTCCGAATGCGAGTCCAGTGTCTAACCACTGCGCCACCTCGCTCGGTAGCTAATTATAATTTTAGCTTCATTCATTCATATACAATGAAGCGCCAAAAAAATGTACAGGCATATGTATGCAAATACAGACATATGTAACCAGGCAGAATACTGCCAGCAACGCCTATATAAGACACCAAGTGTCTGGAGCAGTTGTTAGTTCGGCTACTGATGCTGCAGCAACTCCAAGGTACCAATGAAGTGCGAATTTTCCAATACAACAAACTCATGAGTATACAGTGAATATCAGAAGTCCGGTAAATCCTCAAACCTTCGACATTTCTGAGGCTGGAAAAAGACCCTGCAAGAATGGGACCAATGAAAACTGAAGAGAATCATTCAACATGATAGAAGTGCAACCCTTCCGCAAACTGCAGGAGATTTCAATGTTGGGCCATCAACAAGTGCTGAAGGGCCACTCATGTACCCTTGATGATTCCACGAGACAAAGCTTTATGTCTCGCCTAGGCCGTCGACACCAACATTGGACTGTAGATGACTGGAAAATTTGTTGCCTGGTTCGATAAGTCAGCAGGGGACTGTTCAAGCTGGTGGATGCTCTGTAATGGTGTTGGACGAGAGCAGGTTGAGTGAATGGGACCCCTGATACGTCTAGGTATTACTCTGACACGTGACACGTATGTAAGCATCCTGTCTAATCATCTGCATCCATTCATGTCCATTGTGCATTCCGGCGGACATAGGCAACTCTGACGGGACAATGCAACACTCCACACATCCAGAACTGCTACAGAGTGTCTTCTGGAACACTTTTCTGAGTTTAAACAGTTCTGCTTGCCCACAAACTCCCCAGTCATGAACATTATTGAGCATATCTGTGATGCCTTGAAGTGTGCTGCTCAGAGGAAAGCTCTACCACCTCATACTGTTACGAATTTGTGAACAGCCCTGCGGGATTCATGGTGTAAATTCCTTAAAGCATGACTTTAGACATTAGTCGAGTGCATGGCACATTGTGTTGTGGCACTCCACGTGCTCTACACGATATTACGCAGGTGAATCAGTTTCTTTGGCTCCTCAGTGCACATTCAGTTGGTTTTCCTGTATTTTATTTTATTTTGCTTTCTTCAGTGTTTTCATCTACAGATGAGTGTGAATCTGTTGATAATTTTGGGAAATAGACATCAACAATTTCTCTTATCAAATTATTATATCTAATACCTCTACTTGATTTTATTTTACTTGTATTCTTTTCAGAATGCATTGCTCCCAAAAGAAATAATATATATGGAGGTTTTGATAATTTGTGGTAATAAATTTTGTACCAATAACACAGATAGTTTCCAGAATGAGATTGGCAGAAGTAGAGCTGTGAGACCGGGCGTGAGTCATGCTTTGGTAGCTCAGATGGTAGAGCACTTGTCCGCGAAAGGCAAAGGTCCACAGTTCGAGTCTCGGTCGGGCACACAGTTTTAATCTGCCAGGAAGTTTCAACACAGATAGTAATCTGCTTTTTAGTTCATTAAACCTTCTTTACCCTTTCCATTAAATGTTAATTTGCCTTCATCATATTTAACTGGTAATTTACCCAAAAATTTAAGTGTACCAACAGGGCTTAATCCAAACACTTGAACTTCACTATGGTTGATTAGTTCATGCATTGTTCCAGTTATGTTTATTTTGTTAAGAAGTTGTTCTTTCTCTTTCAACTTTTTGCTTTTTTATCATCTTCATTTTTATTCAATGCATCCTGTATTTCTGATTTACTTAATGTATAATCATATTGTCTAATCAGTGATATATCACCAGTTACATGTAAATATTTATGATGATTATAAGGAACCCTTTGTTTTTAAAGCTCCCTATTTCCTTTTTATAGCTGTTAATGCATTTTCACCTAAGGCTTCAATTCCTTCTTTATCTATTTGCAGTGCATCAATAAGAGGTTAATCATGTTTTTTATATTTTTCATATTCTGTTCTACATTGATTCTTAAATATTTTAAATTCTACATTTAATAGTTCTTTTCTCTTTCTTTTTTGCCTAGCTTTTTTAACAACTTCATGGTCATATTTTGTAAATATTTAAAAAAGATAAAAACATTAATAATATACTTTTTAACACTTTATGGTTTTACATTTATAGTGCTTTATGTGTTATGTTTATTCGTTTTTCGTTTTCTATTGTTAAGAAATCTTTAATTTTAGTCTACATTTAGCTTTATTAATATTTGTTGCCATCTCAATTGTAATAAATGCAAATTTATCTTTATTTTGACATTTACTACACATTTCTTTAAATTCTCTATTTCCAAATCCACACTATCAAACTCATAGTATATATTTTTTTAACTTATGTCATCTTGTCTAAAAATGTTAAAAAATTTACCTTACTCCTAAGTAATTGTTTTGGTGCTTTTGAAAATCTTTATGTTAAATAAAAACAATCTATTCTTTTGTGTACACTTCTAGAAATATATCACTTAGGAATATCTTTATTTTCAAGAACAAAGTTATGAAATTAAATAAATGAATTAGCTCTGCATTGATCTAATGGTATCATTTCATCATTATTGTCAATAAAAATAATAAAGTATATTTACCCTCTTTCATAATTTCTTGATATTTTGTTTAATCAAAATTTTAGAATAAATACACAAATAATTAATTTTATTCTAATTTAGTCATTCTGAAGCTAAAATATAATTATCAGTTATTGAAATTATTTCACTACATCCACTTGATCCTATTACAGAACATTGAATAGAATTTGGCAGGAACTTGCCATGCTTGTTTCATGATTTTTTCTCTGGAATTGTTATATTTGGTTCCCAATCAGTTTCCATTCAATTCAATATTTCTTATCAGCATTAAAAGATATCCTTATTTCAATTAAAAATAATAGATCAGTTTAAAAAAATCTTTTCCGTAAAGAGATAGTTATAGAATGGTTGGTATAGTTGGTTCTTATAGATTTTTTTTAACATGAAATATTATTTCAAAAAATATTATAGTCATGGAGAAACAAAAATAATACCTATTTGTCAATGTAATTTAGAATTATTTATTCATTGTAAAAACCTAACATATATATATATATATATATATATATATATATATATATATATAAATGAAAATTTAATTATAGTTATTATGGAAAATGCATATAAAAGACTTTATTGGAGAAGCTAAGGAAAAATCTGTTACTAATAATGTACCACAAATTATACCACTTGCATTAAAACATAAATTTTTATTCATCTGATGGGATGTTTGTAGGAATAGATAAATATTCTCATCAAGAAACTAATATTGTTGCTTCTTTTAAATGTAATTAATAATTTGTTAGGTATTAATGGTGGTGATATAGCAGATAATTTAGAATTAATTATTTTGATCACATAAATTGTAATCTTATAACTGAACGAGTTTGAATGCTATTAATTTGAATATTACTAATAAAGATTTTGAAATTAATATAAATATTGATGATGGCTGGAATCATCAAAACAGGCTCAGTTATATATGAGTTTAATAGTATTCGAATTGATAGTTCAGATTACCCTTCATGTGATGGAAAATATAATAAAATAATAATTGATAACTAAGTAGTAAAATTATTTGATTTTGTAACTATAACATTTTATCAAGAATCCTTTTATTTCTTCTTCAGTTTTATTCAATTTTACAACATCGCTTTTTGTTAAAATTTATATAAAAATACATATACTTAATAATGTTAAAATAAAAAACAAAAAAGGAAGTTGTTTATCCTTTATAAACATTAGGTGGTTTTTGAAGATGATAAAGAACTAAAGTGGAAATTTAACCATAATTTTTACATATTTTTCAAGTGCTGAAGATTCTATTACTGAAATGGTCTGACTTAAGTAATTTTGGAGTCGAAATAAAAAACTTTAGCAAAAGAATGTAAAACTGTTTTTGAAAAATAGAAATTCGAGTTCCTATTTTTAAATATGAACCAGAATATGAACCTGAATTAGAGCAAGAAAGACTAAAATATCCTGAAACAGTAATATCTTTCTATGAATTACAAACTATAGAAATTTTTGGGTTGAGTAGTAAAAATAATTTTCAGTTACATATAACAAGTCATTATAATTCAACAGAGATTGACATGTATTATTTTATTTTTGTTGTTTCCATAACAAATCGCAAAAGTGATTGGTTGATTCTTTATTATTTTCTAATGTCAAACTACAGTTTAATTATTTAAAAAAGTAGAAGGAATGAAATTTTTGCTCAAGAGATGTGGTAGTTAGACACACCAAATAACTTTTAAAATCTTATGATTCATTTCTGGTTTTTAAATATATAACACAAATAAAAGGATGTATTGTCATAAATCCATACAATTTTGAAACAAATTATCCTATTTACGTTATAAACATGACTCAAAGAAAACAACTGTAACAACACAAAAGACCTGCTATGAAATGATGTGATACTTTTAATGATTCAATTACACATGATACTTTAGGTTATACATTTTTCATGGAAAAAAGAATCTAATTGTGTAATGCTCAGCATACAATATAATCTGAGAATTTTTAGACTGATATGAAAAATTTACCTTTCTACATTTTATATTTATATTTATGAATTTTAATTCTTGGATGAGATACCATAGATGGTTGGTTGGTTGGTTTGGGGAAGGGAGACCAGACAGCATGGTCGTCGGTCTCATTGGATTAGGGAAGGATGGGGAAGGAAGTCGGCCATGCCATTTCAGAGGAACCATCCCGGCATTTGCCTGGAGTGATTTAGGGAAATCACGGAAAACCTAAATCAGGATGGCCAGACGCGGGATTGAACCATCGTCCTTCCGAATGCGAGTCCAGTGTGTAACCACTGCGCCACCTCGCTCGGTGATATCATAGAAATAATGTATATACTTAACAGAAATTTGGAATTATTTTTGATAATTTATTTAATAGAAACTGAAATTTTCCTGTAAATTCTAGTGATATTAATAAAGTTATAATTTGCTAATTTTTTCATTCATAGAAAATAGAGATCATCATGTTTCAATTTCTTCCCAAATATCTATATAGTAAGTTATCTGTTTTCGTATGATTATGAAAATGATATACGAATAGATAGACTGGTTCTCTATAAAGAAATTTAAAATAATCGGTAGCAACTTTATGTTTTAAATTTCTCGAATGTTCTAAAATTAAAGGTAGTTTAATGTGATATTTGAAAATATGTATTTTTCATTCAACAAAAATATTTTTGTCAGATTTAAATTCTTCCCAGCATACGGTCATATTTTGTTTGTTCTAACTTATAAGATAAGAAGTTTATTAAATTCCTAAAATGAAAAAAACGTGTTTATATTTTTTATGTAGGTTGTGAATATTTAGATTTGGGGAACTAATTTATAACATTTCAAAAATATATAATTTTCAAATTTGGTTAAAATTTATAATTAACTGTTTTTCAAATCTTTTGTATTTAGTTAAATTCATAATTTAACAGATTTTTTTCAATCAGGTTTGTTCATGGAATTCGGTTAAATTTTTTTCTGGTAGTTGGCGATACTTGGGGTCACCCCACTTTATCATGATCAGTGAAAAATCTATAATAAACAGTAGGACACTGCCTCCAAATATCACCTACTCATTATGTTTATAATTTATTTGCACAGATAGTGCATATATTTTAGAGGTTGTTTTAGTATATGTGGTGAGGTAAAACAGGTAATTGTTGCAGTAGACTGTGTGTAAGGACAACCCAGGTATGCACATGTGAATGGTTAGAGATGACACAAATTTGTAGTAAAGACCTCTTTGTCCAAGTAGAGGAAATATTTGGTTACTTATCGGATTCTGTTGCTTGGTGTCACCAAGTAATGACTTTTGCAAACATCATAGCAAAATTTAATGTTTTGTAGGAACAGAGTAGACGCATTTTATATATGGAGAAGTCATTATATATGAGTATACATGAAACAGAAGAAATATTGAATTTAATTGATGAAAGGAGAAAATATAAAACCGCAGTAAACGAAGCAGGAAAAAAGGAATACAAACGTCTCAAAAATGAGATCGACAGGAAGTGCAAAATGGCTTAGCAGGGATGGCTAGAGGATAAATGTAAGGATGTAGAGGCTTATCTCACTAGGGGTAAGATAGATACTGATTACAGGAAAATTAAAGAGACCTTTGGAGAAAAGAGAGCCACTTGTGTGAATATCAAGAGCTCAGATGGAAACCCAGCTCTAAGCATAGAAAGGAAAGCAGAAAGGTGGAAGGAGTATATAGGGGGTCTATACAAGGGCTATGTACTTGAGGACGATATTGTGGAAATGGAATAGGATGTAGATGAAGATGAAATGGGAGATACAATACTGCATCAAGAGTTTGACAGAGCACTGAAAGACCTGAGTCGAAACAAGGCCCCGGGAGTAGACAACATTCCATTGGAACTACTGACGGCCTTGGGAGAGCCAGTCCTGACAAAACTCTACCATCTGGTGAGCAAGATGTATGCGACAGGCGAAATACCCTCAGACTTGAAGAAGGATATAATAATACCAATCCCAAAGAAAGTAGGTGTTGACAGATTTGAAAATTACCGAACTATCAGTTTAATAAGTCCCAGCTGCAAAATACTAATGCGAATTCTTTACAGACGAATGGAAAAACTGGTAGAAGCCGACCTCGGCGAAGATCAGATTGGATTCCACAGAAATGTTGGAACACGTGAGGGAATACTGACCCTACGATTTATCTTAGAAAATAGATTAAGGAAAGGCAAACCTACATTTCTAGCATTTGTAGACTTAGAGAAACCTTTTGACAATGTTGACTGGAATACACTCTTTCAATTTCTAAAGGTGGCAGGGGTAAAATACAGGGGGCGAAAGGCTATTTACGATTTGTACAGAAACCAGATGCTAGTTATAAGAATCGAGGAACGTGAAAGGGAAGCAGTGGTTGTGAAGGGAGTGAGACAGAGTTGTAGCCTGTCCCCGATGTTATTCAATCTGTATATTGAGCAAGCAGTAAAGGAAACGAAAGAAAAATTTGGAGTAGGTATTAAAGTCCATGGAGAAGAAATAACAACGTTGAGGTTCGCCGATGACATTGTAATTCTGTCAGAGACAGCAAAGGACTTAGAAGAGCAGTTGAACGGAATGGACAGTGTCTTGAAAGGAGGATATAAGATGAACATCAACAAAAGCAAAACGAGGCTAATGGAATGTAGTCAAATTAAGTCAGGTGATGCTGAGGGAATTAGATTAGGAAATGAGACACTTAAAGTAGTAAAGGAGCTTTGCTATTTAGGGAGCAAAGTAACTGATGATGGTCGAAGTAGAGAGAATATAAAATGTAGACTGGCAATGGCGAGGAAAGCGTTTCTGAAGAAGAGAAATTTGTTAACATCGAGTATAGATTTAAGTGTTAGGAAGTCGTTTCTGAAAGTATTTGTATGGAGTGTAGCCATGTATGGAAGTGAAACATGGACAATAAATAGTTTGGACAAGAAGAGAATAGAAGCTTTCGAAATGTGGTGCTTCAGAAGAATGCTGAAGATTAGATGGGTAGATCACATAACTTATGAGGAGGTATTGAATAGAATTGGGGAGAAGAGGGGTTCGTGGTACAACTTGACAAGAAGAAGGGACCGGTTGGTAGGACATGTTCTGAGGCATCAAGGGATCACAAATTTAGCATTGGAGGGCAGCGTGGAGGGTAAAAATAGTAGAGGGACACCAAGAGATGAATACACTAAGCAGATTCAGAAGGATGTAGATTGCAATAGGTACTGGGAGATGAAGAAGCTTGCACAGGATAGAGTAGCATGGAGAGCTGCATCAAACCAGTCTCAGCACTGAAGACAACAACAACAACATGAAACAAAGATCAGGGTACTTAGTAAGACAACAGAATATCAGGTTTTGTACATACAGAGAGCAGTTACATTTGATGCATGCATATGTCATAACATATACATGTTACAAATATCAGTGTTCTTAGGAAACAAGACAACTGGATGTCACATCATAATTATTACAAATAATCAGGACTTAATACGAAAATATACTAAGATTTTAATTTAGTTTCGTATTAAGATTCATGCGAAGAGTATAGTCATATATTAATAAAAAAGGATTTAAGTTTTGCTATGGATACTTTCCCTTTGTTATTCCTTATAGAGTTCAGCAGTTTATCATATCATATTTGGCCATCAGTGAATGGACTAAGGTCCACTGTTTTTATTTTAGTTCTCTGTTTATAGTAGCAATATTTCTTTCTTGTATTACAGACGTGTAGCAGAGAACTTTAATGATTTGTTTTGTTGTGTCGCAAAAATGTAGTTAATTTGTAGAGACACAGTGAGTAGACAATGATGTATTTAAGGTGTACAAAGATTTCTGTGAAGGAATCTCTGTAAGCGATTACATGGATAATCCAGATTGCTCTTTATTGCTGTGTTAATATTCTGTTCGTATGTATGTCAGCGGCACAGCCCCATATCTCTAGCCCATAATCAATCTGTGCATATGTGTTTAATGTCTGATTGGAAATGACTTTTGATACCTGGGTAATTAGATGTAACGAAATACATAAAAAATAATATGTTATAAAATCGTTATGGTTTACCTATTGTAGATTTTCATATAGGTAAATACCTAGAAATCTACAGTCTTCTGTGTCTACTGCTTCAATTCCAGCTAGATTATTAGCGGCAGTTTGGAGTGAATATGCAAGTTTAAATGGCAGTAACCATGATTTGCTGATATTAACCTTCAAAACTCTATCCTGCAAATAAGTAGTTACTTTACATAGGCCCTCAACTGCAACCAGTGTTAACTCATCATTTTGTTTGGCAATAAATAACAGTGAGGTATCATCTGCAAAGGTTACCCACTGCAAGACGAGTGTTGGCTCAATACAGTGTCTCTCGTAATAGTCATCAGACGGGCAATCAGAAGGCGAGATAGAGATACAGAAAAACAGAGCAAGCGCTCTCCGAATATGGAGGTGACTGGATACGTCTTGGATACATTTAGAGGAAATATTAGAACACAGAACGATAACTTATGTCACGGTCGCATGGCTGGATCTGACATAAAATCGAAAGAAATGCGAAAACTGATTAGCGCATAGATATAAACTAACCTAATATACACCGAAATGCGGTGAAAATGAGAACGTACTTGTTTATCTTCTGGTTCGCAGGGGGGAATTTGTACATGGAGTCAAGTATGCGGCAACAAGAGGAATGCAGGAAAACGATGACATTGAAGCGAGCGGAATAAGGAAGGCAGTCAATTTTTTCTCGTTGAGTTCATATTATAGTGTATGTCTACTGAGGTAGCAGTGATACACGCGAGTTGAATACTGTATTTGATGCTTTTCAGGAGGACCGAGAATCATTCACGTCTAAACTTACTCACATCTGTGTTAAATGATACCAGAGGGTGTACAGGATGATCGATTGAGACAGAGCTGCGAATAGGTACGATTCAAACATTGACTCATTTATTCTAGAGAAGGACAAGTTGCTGAAGGTAGATTTTTTTTCAGTATGCTATTTGGATGCTTTAGTCACGTGATATAGCCAGCGTTCTAGTCGTATGCGGCTATGTGTTCGGTATGTGGTTTAAAGCACTGTCTACTTGCGATCGTTAACAGTGAACCCGTCGGTCATCAGAGGACTTCCATCTCATGTGTGATGAAAGTTGACACATTCCTCTAAACGCACTTTGATTTACGCGATCCCCACCCTTTGATTTACGCGATCCCCACCCTGTCGCATGCTTGGTGTAAAATCGAGACTTCAGCGTCATAACTAAGTTAGCTGTGGGTATTTGTGAGGGGCTGTAATCATTGTGTACACACTTACCCGACAGACGGGTGTTTACAGAGTTGGTGACGGGGTGACTTGTAATTTTCACATGTTGGGCGCTGCTTTTATGCGTATCTGTTTGCTTGTAGGATGTACCGGCTGATAACAACTATAATTTTTATATAGACCTGATGGAGTAATAGTATTATTTCTGACTCATGATCTGGTGTGATCATTGGGCACTAGACGTATCTGCAGGGCTATATTGGGCTCGTATCATAGAAAGGAAAAGTTTTACGATTGGGCTAGAGATAGCTCAGCGTAGGGTGACCGGGGACAAGGATGTACGTCTGACAGGACGGAAAAAGTAAGCGATCTAAGATTATTGGCTGTTTTTAAGTGCTGAACGTTCTAGTCTTAGGAGTGTGCGCGTGCTTATGTTCTCTCTCTCTCTCTCTCTCTCTCTCTCTCTCTCTCTCTCTCTCCTACCGGAACCTTCGATGCACCGATCATGGACTCTAGAACAATACTTTACACATGATAGATTGGATGATTTACTTAAAAATGTATCGAACTACGTTGTGTATAAATATCGCTCCGTTCTTGTTCTTCTTAACTGTATGCTATTAAATTAAGGCACCTTCAGATCTGTTACTATAGATCGATATGGTGTGCTAAGTTCCAAGATTGGCTACATTTCGAGAAATGTGGTGCACTTGGATGAGGGGTCAGGACTAAGAAAGCTCTATTCAGTCAAGAGAGGTGGAGTGTAGCTGTATTCGTCTTCTCGGTTGAGGAATAACTGGGTAGCGATGTTGCGGGGTAGGTTGGTCAATGCTGAGGTAAGGATGGTCTTGTAACGTAAGAGGACTAGATAGCTCTGTGACCGCCATACGCAGAGAGATTGATTGAGTACAATGCACGAGGTCTTAGAAATATGTATAGCGTTGTCTGGTATAATTTGATCGTCTTTATGTGTTCGAGAATTAAGTGTGAATGGACGTGCTGAGCAGTCATCTATGAATGTTCGCGATGATACTTGCAACGTAGAGGATGTATGGTTTAGTTATGATACTGAAATTAAGAAAACAAGCTGTCACATGATCGGCTAGTGTTGGACTAAATGTAAAATTTTTCGCGATATCAGCTGTGATGGATAATATTACAGTAGATCGGTGGTGCCTTATCCATCGCATCTGTGCATTGGGTACGACATAATCATTGACCGACAATACTTGCTTGAGTTGGGGGACAAATTTTGGTTGATGGACTGCAACTTCCGGGGTTTCTAGCACCAAAAACGGTGATACCGTACTTGTGTGCAAAAATGACCAATCACTAGAAATGGAATGCAGAGTTATAAACTATTTGGTCACTGTGACATATAAGTTTAAATGTAGAGGTGGTCAATCACTTTCGAGGGAAGTCGCTACAACGCCAACAGGCTCTTCTAGTTTCCTTGTGTTGTGGCTATCCTTTATTTAAAATCATTCAATGTTATGCTATCGACTGTAAGAATATGATTTACAAGGTGCAAGGTACAGTTTCCTGTGAGAGGCCATGCATCAGTCCGTGTTAATGTCTGTTTAGAATCAGACAATGACATCGAAGTCGCAGCAGAAAGACGAAATGCTTGGCAGTGTGCAAAAGCGTGTTAGAAAACACTGTTTGAGCAAGGGCCAAAGGCAGCTTCTCATTCACTTAGAGTATGGGTGATCAAACATTAAAGGGGTATCTGCAGCGTGTGTCAATTTAATATGATCTTGTTCATATAGTCATCTGTAGTTTGAGTTGTCGGACTTGGCGAGCTGTTAGGAATTCTTGGATGGCCGCACTCTGAGTTATTCGGGGGGAGTATTGTGAATTCCGTTTGTATGCGCTGGAGGTGGATCACATTGGTGCCTTCGTGACTTTTTCACTGTTTGATGGTAGAGGATAAAGATGACAGGGTGTTGAGGATTCCGGCGAATGGTCAAAAACAAGGTCCTGTTGTAGTAACTGAGATCGTTCTGTTTATAGACAGGTTGCAGAAGGTAATAGATATGTCTTTCTCCGACTTAAATTGCAGAGATCAGATGGATGAAGATAAATGCATACTCATCTATGCTTAGAAAGCGAGAATGCTTTTTTATTATTAAGTGAGTTTTGGCAGGAGTGAATATGGTTTTATATATGCGAGTGGAAATTGTCAGCAAAGGGTGAATGACCTCGGGTTCACTGGCTGGGGGAGACACTGTTTACATGTCCTGTTGGAAATGCAAGGGGGAGATAGAGATCTGCGCTATTCAGGAATCCATTTGTGCACTGTATGTTGTTAGACAATAGCTGGAGAGCAGGTATAGGGAGAGCCCACTTCAGCATTCTGGTCCTGGGGCTGAGTGGACGGCTCTTTAGATGGACAGCTATGTGGCTTTGACATGCCGCTGGCGGCGTTCGGACACTCTCTTTGTAAGGCGCTATGGGATTAGTTTGAGCATTTAGTACTTGTTTCGGTGGTTATTGGATTAAGAACTGTAATATTGAAGGTCATGTCCTCAGCGGGACCGCTGTGTAATTGAGTAAGTGTGTTTACGTATTTGGAGATATGTTTCGCAAATGGTGATGTTAAGTTGATGGCGCAGTTTAGCTACCACTGTAAAAAAAAATAGCTGTCTGCTGCTGAAAGAAAGAAAGAAAGGGGCAACCTTGCCCCCAGACCTGATGGATAAGTTATTAGGTAAGAGCAAGTGATAGTTGAATGATGCTATGTGTTCGGATATAGGAGTCTCTAAACGGCGGGGCGAGATTTTTTTGTGTGGAAATTTATGCAATCTATAGATAGTGGTATTCGACCGCTAGTGACAACAATTAGGGAGCGGAAAAATAGGTACAAATCGAGCGCTGGAAGAATGTTCCGGCAATGGTAATACAATTTAATTCAAGGTGGAGGTGGTAAATATGGACCAGGCTTTGAATATTGGTGTGAGTGTCGTATGTGCTTGATGCTCTGTATAAAAGTTTGACTCTTTAATTGCGTTTGGTATTTCTGTGTGTCTGTAAAATTAATTTTACTGTTGAAAGTGCGAGAAAGATGAGTTGATTGGTGTTTAGATAGAGGCTACGTTTGTAATTCGAAAAGAGGGGATGAGAATGGTAAATTGATTGATGGGCATGATTTGTGGGGTGATATATGAGTTTCAAGATAGGGTTGAAGACGTTTGCGTATGTTGATGGTGGGACGTGTGTGAGGTTAGGTGCGGTGGGACGTGTAAATTAGATCTTATTTTTTAAAAAAATGTTGTAAAGTAAGAATAATATTGAGAAGGTTTTAGATGGCTGGTCAAGCGACGAGGTGAGAGCAGGGACGTGTAGTTATGTTTAGTTAAACGGCCGTGTAATGTCGTGTGAGGAGCAATGCGCAGTGTGCTACAGTGTCATAGGAGGTAAAGACATGTGCTGCTATGATGTGTCTAGCGTATGGAGGCTGCGCTTTGGAATTATGATACGTTGATATAAAGTTGACTTTCACCCGCGTTCGGTGGTCGCGGCTCGGGATTGTGAAGGATCACGGTCCTGGATGGACGTATGTGTGTGCTTTGACCGCTGACGAGCGCGTTGACCGCGCCAACTCACGCTTGCGGAAGTCGAGCAGGGGCTGTGCGAGGTCTGAAATCAGACGGATGGATGGCTTCACGATCCTGTGGGCAGGGTACGGAGTGGGGGCTACCTGCGCACGTCTGCTGAGTTATTTTGCGAGCAGCTCTGCAGGCTCTGCCATGCGTTATTAGAATAGTTTACGAGTACTGAGCGTATCTACACATCTGTGTGAGGTATTATTTAGTAGCAGTTTGCTATAGTGTGTACTGAAATTATGATTGGGTGCGTGTCTGTGGGCTGTGCAACATGGCCAAGGGCACATCTGGGACTGATGTTTTGTGATAGCTTGATAGATACACTGTATGGTTAAATAAGTTGTTCGAAAAAGTAAATATAGTATTCTCAATGATTACACGCGCCTGCAGTGCAGATCAGAGTCACTGGTTTTCCGTCACCATCTCGGTTGCATGCGAGTAGTAAATGTTTTCCCGGCCGCGTTAATCGTGTGTGTCAACGAGCTATGAGCTACTCTGACAATAGACATGAAGGCAGGTCCAGACCTGAGACGCTGGCGGTATACACGAGAAGAACAATGCAGCTTTCACATGTGTCGGCTGTCACGAGCGCTCGGAAGCTGAACTTGGCTGGAGACTCTGGAACACCCTTCCCTGCCGACCGCACGCGCGCGGGGCCTGCCTTGGAGCGTAATCTAGGCGCGTAGGCGATATCAGTTTCTCCGGTGTTAGGCGCGAATGCGACTATGTTGAAGTCATGTTTGGGGGGGAGGCCGAGCAGAGACTTTTGGTCGGTTTGGCTGCTGTGGGTGTTTAGGCGCGTCTGTTGCACTATTTTGAGAGCATGTCTGTGCACTGTGCTGTGCTTTATTTGGAGAATTTAAGAGTACAGAGCTCGTCTGCTGATATTGTGTAATGCATTATTTAAGAGCTGTTTGCTATTTTGTGGTGAAATTAGGAGCTGCTTACGTGTTTGTGGGCTGTGTTAGATGACCACTGTCGGATCAGTGCGGGTGTTTTGTAACAAATATACTCCTCTACTAAATAAAAGGGCTTGAAATAAATAGAGTGCAGTCCTTCCTTACTTCCCCGAACAGCACAGCGCAGTCTGAGCTGTTTTTGTGCAATAACGGTAATCTAGTCAGACTGTGAGTGAGTCGACAAATAACTGGACAAATTTATCTGTAGAGGACTTACAGGTCTGGATTGGAATGAATATCTTGATGGGTGTGGTTGTGTTGCCAAGTGTAGTGCACTACTGGAGTTCAGAAACTGCCTTATGTCAGCCTTACATATCGAAACCTATGAGAAGTAAAAGTTTCAAAAAGATATGTCGCAAATAAATAAATAAAGTACACTCGTTCCTCCTTCCATCTGCCTATGCACTGAAATTATTTCCGAAAATTAGCAGTTGTTTGGCTATTTGGACGTAAATGTTGTGCATTATTTACGAGCGGTTCCCATGTCTGTAGGCTGTGCTATGAGTTATTTTTAACTGTTTACAGTTAGCAAGCGTGTGTCTAGAACATTATAAATGAGTTATGTAGGAGTGTTTTGCAGATCTGTATGGTGTGGAACATGTTGGTGTGATACATATACTCCATTCCTAAATAAAGTAAATTATTTCCTGCATCCATGGGCCTAGTGCAGGGTGAGTCCTTTTACCCGAAATGTGTACGAAGAGGCTGAGTGCTGGTGGCTTAGTTTAGCGGTGATGAGCTTGGTTAGCAACAATTTTCTTAGGTTGGTGGCGGAAGCGTCAGTGAGCTTTGTTTAATGGCAGATTTCAAACTTGGTGCTGGTTCCTAGGAGGACGTGGCGGTCAGGTTACTGAGGTTAGTACAAGTGCCCTTTTTTTACAACAATTTTGTTGGGTTGGTAGAGAAAGCAGAAGTGACCTTTCTTTACTGCCAGAATTCAAACTCGGCGCTGGTTCCTAGGAACAGGTGGCTGTCTGGTCCTCGAAAAGTAGTTGAAATTAGGTAGTTGAACACCTTTGCATACGTATATGAAATTGTAAATCGCATTATCTAATATGATTAAAAACGAAATGGTATTAAGTACTTAGGTATTTACAGAAGACTATGTCCGTTCGCGTGTATGGAGCGTGTGTGACGTAAGCGGGGCGGCGGCGCAGCGATTGTACAGTTATTACGCGCGCGCGAGTCAATTAGCGAGTGTTCTAGTGCGGACGAAACGCGCTGTTATATAGTCATGGCGGATTCCAGTATAGAGCAAACTTTGCCACCAAAAGTGTAGCCTGCGTTCTCACTCGCACAAGGACACGTGGTGGACGGTGAGTGGTCGGCATCGACAGTTTTGAACGTGCCCAGGAAAACAACTTTGGCGCCAAAAGTGTGGCAGGGAACGATCGACCGTTGTTTGATTCAGTTCTGAAGCAAACAATTTTATCGGGAAACGTGCAGAGGAGACGAATACACGTGGTGAGAGGACAAGGGACCGCTGTGACGTCAAACTCGGCTAGTTCCAGCGTGTCCAGCGAAGACATGTTTACGGCGTGGGAGCGATCGCTGGGCTTGTCCCCCAGCGTACCGGCAGTCCAGCGCGGGCGGCCGCCTCACGTGACAGGCGTCGGCAGTGTCTCTGCCCGCTGGCCAGGGGGTGGCGAGGATTTGAACTAATTCAGTTGGAGCGCGGACGTCGTGGTGACTGCACTGCGATATCAAAGACGAGTGTGCTTACTGTGTTGGAGAACAAGTGATGACCGTACTGCTTGAAATAAAGTCTTCAGTCCCTTCCCCCATGCAAAATCAAAGGACGTGACTTACGTTACTATAAGTGCAGTTTATTATTTGACAGGGGACTGATGACCATAGATGTTAAGTCCCATAGTGCTCAGAGCCATATTATTTGACGCAATTATGATGGGCTACCAGTGAAAAAAGATAAGTGACGGAGAAAGCTCGTACGTGTGATCAATTATGGTGTTAGGATTTGAACTTGTGATAGATTTTTCTTATGGATGTAAGGAAAACGGCTTTCTCGCCGAGAAAATCGGACATCTTGAATAAATAATAAATGATAATAATAAATAGAAGTACAGTTTTCGAGACAATATCGTGTTGGAATTTGAATTTGCCACAATTTTCTAGTGGAGGTAGGCCTATAATAATAAATAATAATAATAATAATAATAAATGATAATGAATGATAATAAATGACAATGAATGATAATGAATGTTAATAAATGATGATGAATAATAATAAAGACAAGTACGGTCTTTGCATGTATTATGCTGTTGGAATTCAAACTTCCCGCCATTTTTTCTTCTGGAGGCTTAGGTTAGTGGACGTAGCACAATTGGCCTATTTTCCCGCCAAAATTCAAACTTCCCGCCATTTTTTCTTGAGGTTAGGTTTAGTGGACGTAGCACAATTGTCCTATTTTCCTGCCAAAATCCGCCATCTTGGATGACGTCATGGGATGTTGCCAAGTCTACACGCCACCATCTTGGATGACGTCATCGCCGCCATCTTGAATAAGTTTGGCAACAATGTAGAGTGTGCTGGCACGAACCTTGCCCTACTACTAGTGTACTGATGTCTACTTCCTGAATTGTGTGGGCACACCAGGGAATGAGCAGGGACTGAACACTCCAAAGCGCTGAGTTACAGGCACCAGACATTTTGTCAATGTGAAAGTCCATATAACACTTAGCCTTTTGTTTTAAAGTGAAGTGAAAGTAAATTAAACCAAATTAAAAAGAAAATTAAATTTAGCGTACATATATTTTACAATAATTCGTTATTGAATGGCATTGGAAGATGAATTTGTAAGTTTGTCAGTTGTATAAGTTTTCTCCTTTGATGTGTAGGTGATGGTTGAGCTATCATCCATTTCCATAGCTGTGGTGCTCTTGGGCTCCTGATAACTGTCTCCGTCACTACTTCTCGAACCAATTTATTTCTCTTCCCTCAGTCTCCTATTCCATGAAAGCATCATAGCACTGGTATTCTTTCTAGGTATATTTAACGTTTGCATATTCATTCTTGATTCATATGATTCATGTGTTAGTTCTTTCAAAGCCACAATGGAAAACAGGAGACATAGATAACAACTATTTTTTGTTTTATTACATTAAAAATAATATTTATTGTAATATAATAAGGTGTATCATAATAGCTATTATTAGTTTTCTTAAATAACAGAGGGCATGAAAGTAAACGTTTTTCTTAATAAAGCAATGTCTAGTAATGCATTGTTTTGAATTTGCAGTGGGATGAAGGAAACTCTGTGTTGTAATAAAAGTGAAGGCTGGACTGCATAGCAAACGTGTGTGAAATACGGGGCATGATCTCAGCAAAGGCGCATCATGCACATGTGTTCCAGCTGTTTTCTTTCTATAAAATTATTATAATTAAATACAATGAAAATTGTCTTATTTAAATTCGTAGCTACAGCAATCTACTCTGAAAATGTGTGTGAAAATCAGAATTGAGAATGCAGAAAGTGAGCTCAGAAAAAATTGTGTATTGGAAGCTGTAAATTTACTTATCAGTCAGTTCTGTATTAATGAGCCTGTCGTTCCCCACTTTCGTAGAAAAACGATATGAATATGTCCCTCTTTAAAAGACTGATAGAAAAGCGGGGAACAAGCTGCTACAGTCCTCTTTCCACTTTCTTCACCAAAATTTTGCCCTTGCCAACATATTTGTGCTTTTTTTAACACAAGACATTCTAAATACTTTTATCCAGTCTCTCTTTGTTGCGAAGCCTTCAAACTCAGCATCTCCGTCTCATGTCCACTGTCTATGTCTCTCTCCCACTGTCTCTTATTCCTCCTATTGATACCATTGATAAACAGTATGCCTCACTGCCACTGTCTCCACTCTCCCTTAGAGTCTGCCATTTTGTCTTTCTTAGCCACTAACACTGTCTGCACCATACCTCGGCATCTCGAAAATTAGGACAGGGGTCCAAGTAAATATTACCCCTAATCCCACATGTTTAAAATTTAGATACAAAATTTACCCTCCCCTATAGTAAATGTTTAAAGTTCAACAGTCTTGGACAGCCCAGAACACCCTCCCCCCAGAAGCCTATGTATGATGTCCAGTCATCTCAGTTTAATTTCCACTGTCTCCTCTCTCTTTTCCTGCCACTGCTTGAATCTTCCTTTTTTACTGGTACTGTCTCTCACTGACCATATGTACCTCCTAGTAGGCCGACAAGGGCGGTGCTGGTGCATTTTGTTAGTGTGGGGTGTCTACATCAGGGGCAAGCATACATTTGGGGGCAAAGATATTGTTCTCTTTTTATTGACAGGTCTTTAATCTATGGTTCTGCTACATGGATTATGACCACCTGGAAATAATCTTTCCTTTTGATTGACAGCTTCTTAACCTATTGTCCCTTCACCCCTCCCTCTCCCCCTCCTCCACCCAACTCCTCAGGAAACCTCCAACCATAACCCCTCCCTCACGCTGATATAGGTACGCTTTCAGATCTGAGTTACTGAACAGCCCACTCTCACTCTATGAATTTGATAGACTACTTAACTAAATTGATCAATTAATTAACCCCTCCCCCTCTGGTAAACACCCCAATCGCCCCCCTCCCCTTCACCCCTTCCCATGCCTCGAAACTGACAACTCCGTGGTACAGAGGAAGCATTTGAAGGGAGGAAATTCAATTATGAAGCAGGGGGTATATTGTTTATGTGTAAAAAATTCAGTTTGCAGGGATTGGATCTCTCTTTTCATCATTCTCCACTGTTTGAGAAGATGCAGGTCTTGAAAATATATTGAAAAGAGGTAATTAAACTGATCACTTTTCTTTTCATCCCGATCGTGCAAGGAATACCTTCATGAAACACCCATCACAAATAATTACACTGTTAAAAATCGTTCGATAGCGAAGCATGCACCATCCGACTTTCGTGTCCATTGGGCCACGCCCAACGCTGGCTCATGCCACAGCACATGCAGCTTATTTGGGGTTATGCAAAACGACACGACAGATGTAGGTGTTTGTTTGGCCAGGCGACTGACAGACCGGATGTAACGCTAATCCGTGAATAAAAACATCCAAGAAATTCCTGTTGAAACACGTGCTCTTTCTCTGTTTCTCCTTGTGTCCTGCTGGCTCTGCATGTGCCCTCGTTCACAGTCGGACCAAACCGCAAACGAAGCAGCTTTTATCTGGTAAGTAGCTGTGGAATACTGACACATGCGAGAACACTGTCCTTCCAGGGCAAATTCCTGACTGAGAATGGATTCCGCCATGAGCTCTAAGCTACTGTCTGTGCTGGAGAGAAGGGATCTCACAACAAGAAATTCAATTATATAGCATACGATATACTGTCTATTTATAAAATTCAATTTCCAGGGGCTGAATCTCACTTTTATTTGGTAGGGGAAGCTCACATCAAGTAGCTACATGTCCTAATTATGTAATTACACCATGGCAGACTGAAGGTGTCGTCTTATTGGAAAATTTTCCTGTGTGCACTCACCTTGACACACAGGGATCGACTGAGATAGTGCACAGTGCCACCACCAGAGGACGTTCCATCCCCCCCCCCCTACCCTTCGCCAGTCCCTCCCCATCAGTTCCAGAAAAAAATTGGTAGGAAAAAGACTCACTCCATTAAAAAATGTGTGTGAAATCTTGTGGGACTTAACTGTTAAGGTCATCAGTCCCTAAGCTTACGCACTACTTAACCTAAATTACCCTAAGGACAAACACACACACACACGCCCGAGAGAGGACTCGAACCTCCATGGGGACCAGCCACACAGTCCACGACTGCAGCGCCTTAGACCGCTGCGGCAGACTCACTCTGTGCTGGAGAAGAAGGATATCGTGACACGAAATTCAAATAAAAGTCAATAATATATTGATACATATTCTTTATTTAATCACTTCGCGGGAGTCTCCCCCACTTGGACCAATATCGTGACTAGTGACTGGACAGCCCTCCCCTCCCCCTCCACACCCTTGCACAGAAGCCACCGGTTGGGCTCTCCTGAGTGTGTGTCTATCGTCAGGGTGCTGCCACGAAAGTCAAAACAGCCCAACGTCCTAATTACAGATCAGGTTACTAAATTCTACCGACCACGGACTGGGTACCGGCCTCCTGTGATCCCCTGCCCCAAAACAAAGCATCAAGTGGTAGCATTCTGTTGAAGGGCAAATTCTTGACTCGCTTCCTGTGTCTGTCGCTCCCAAAAAGCCACTCCATGCTTGTTTGTGTGAACCAACATCTCCAAACACGAAGATGGAGGTTATCATATCTCCGCAAATTATTGTATTTCAATTGGCTAATGCAGGAGACAAAGGGAAAGCTAACACAATTCCGATATCAAAAATAGAGTGAAGTAATCCATTTCCAACTACCTGTCAAATTAATTGTTTAAAAATTTATCAGGAGTCAAATAGATCGCTTAAAACACTCACTTCCACTTTACAATGATTCTTCTTCGTAATAAAACATATTTTCCACGTTTGAGTCTCACACTAACATTATGCAAATCGAGCAATGAAATTTCCGTCGCGCATAGGTTGTAGCACTAAATATATCCGAGGTCTTGTACGCGTCCTCCTCCACCACGAAGTTTCCACTATACATATCTGATGAAAAAAATCCTGACTATCACACAAGCTAGCGATCGAGAGGCGCGCGCCATCAGCCGTCTGCAGGGTAGCCCCTTCAGCTTCGGGTGGGAGAGAGAGAGACGCACACTGCACTGGCTGTGCCTGCCCGCACCAAACGCAATGCGTGCACACAGTACAACAATAGGAAACAATAAATTAATCGATCAATAATTTGACGTCGCGATTTAGTTTTTAAAATTACTATAGACTTCCTAAACTGATTCTCTCCGCTACATTCAGAAGGACGGGGAAGGTTCTTGCGTGATAGAGACAAGAGCAAATACCACTGCAAGACAGAGTCCACTGCGATGTTCTGAGAAGCACTAAACACGATTCGTTTAAACCACCATCCAGTCCGTTGCAATAAGCTGCCAGGGCTAGATGTCGGAGACAGCTGGAAACACTCGCGCATCCCCGCGCGTTCCTGTACCGAGGCGCCCTCCGTCATCATATACACCGCCAGCGCCGACGTAAAGAGGTCAGTGAAAAGTTCCGCTGCCGCCGCAGTCGCAGTCGTGGACGCGTGTGTATGCCAGAGTGCATGGAGGGTGTGGTGTCACCGCCAGACACCACACTTGGTAGGTGGTAGCTTTAAATCGGCCGCGGTCCATTAGTACATGTCGGACCCGCGTGTCGCCACTGTCAGTGATAGCAGACCGAGCGCCACCACACGGCAGGTCTCGAGGGACTTACTAGCACTCGCCCCAGTTGTACAGCCGACTTTGCTAGGAAAGGTTCACTGAGAAATACGCTCTCATTTGCCGAGACGATAGTTAGCATAGCCTTCAACTAAGTCAATTGCTACGACCTAGCAAGGCGCCATTGATCCTTTGCTATGCATCTAATGAAGCATGTACAGTAACAAGACCAATGTTCACCAATTGTGGATTAAAGTTAAGTATTCCAGAAGCTACGTACTTTTCTTTATAGCATTCATTACGTATCCTGTTTCAGACCTCACGCCATCCTGCGTGAGCTTATAGCGTGCATTTCGGCTTCCTCAAACAACACGGTGTTGACACTTCTGCCGACACTTCATATTGGCGACGAGTAAAACAGGGTCTCGTTCTTTATACTTGCTTAGGTTTCTTGTGTCATGGCTTCTCCACAATCTCCAGATGTACTGTCCGAATTTTATCGCTTGCAGAATCAGCAGACGCAGGCGTTATTGGATGCCCTTGGACAGCTCGTCCAGGGTCAACGTGCAATGCAAAACGATGCGGCCGTCGCCGCTCCGCCGCTACCGCTCCCACAACATGCAGTTACACCACCGTTTCGACACTTCAATGAGGCGATGGAAAGCTGGACGGAGTGGTCACGCCAATTTGGATTTCATCTCGCCGCCTACAGAATTCAAGGTAATCGAGTGGCAGCCTCATTTATTGGCGTGTGTAGGGGTGCAAACGTACCGTGTGATAGTGAAATTATTTCCCCGACGCGACGTAGCAACTCTGTCCTACGAAGAAATTTTGTCTGCCTTGGATGCATATTTCAAGGAATCAGTCAATGTAGTTGCAAAACGGTATACGTTCTTTCGTACAAACCGTACGGCCGGTCAAACTAATCGGGAGTGGGTTGCAACTTTGCAAGGCCTTACGAGGGATTGTGCTTTTGAGTGTGAATGTGGACTCCCTTATTCAGATACTATGGAACGTGATGCAATTGCACAGAACGTTTCTGATGTTCGTATACGGGAGCAAATTTTGAAACTAGTCAATCCCTCCCTTCAACAAGTGATAGACATATTGGATAGGCAAGGCACACTTGACTTTGCTCAGAAATCATTTGAAACTTCGCCAGCTGTGTGTCGCATTAACCGGCCCGCCGGGCGAGCTGCACGGAACTGTAAACAGCCCTCGCGCACATCCGCGCAGCCACCTGTCCCGCGCCAGCATGCAAATGCAGTGAAGTGATGCCCGCGGTGTGCTACTAGACATTCGCGTGAGAATTGCCCGTCACGCCAAGCTATTTGCTTTTTCTGTAATAAAAAAGAACATGTTCAGAGTGTTTGCCAGAGAAAGCTCAGATCGGACACTAAAAACCATTCCAGGCCTTTTGCTTCGCGCCGGAATCGAACCAAGTATGCTCAGGCTCGTGAACCTTCGCCCATGGACATTCATGAAGTTCATTCCACTCCGCCCTGTGCCACTCTCTCTAACAGTGACTGTGTTCGTCCCACAAAAAGTTTGCGTCGACATCGACGGAAATCACGTCAAGTCGCGAGTGATTCTGTACCAGTGTCTGTTCACGTTGCACAAAACAGTCGCTCTTGTCGTCAGCAGGACAATAAACTTTTTGTAGACTTGGACATTAATGGCAACGTGATCCCATTCCAGCTCGATACTGGAGCTGCAGTTTCATTGCTCAATAAAGACACGTACAAACAACTGGGCACACCTCCGTTGCGTGCCGCAAATGTTAAGTTACATAGTTATTCCAGACAGCTTATCCCTGTGTTAGGACAGTGTAGCCTTCTGGCAACATAAAAGGGACAAACAAAACTTGTGTCATTTTACGTACTTCGTTCTTCTTCTGCAGTGAACTTGTTTGGTTTAGATTTATTTCAGTTGTTTAACTTGTCTATAGTCAATCAGGTCCTATCAGTGAACCAGACTGTGCCTTCAGCCAGTGTTTCTCGTCTATGTGAAGAATTTGCAGACATTTTTGCACCGGGCCTTGGTTACGCTAAGAACTATGAAGCACATTTGGAACTGAAAGTAAACGCGCAACCGAAATTTTTCAGAGCGCGCAATGTTCCCCACGCATTGCGTGATGGGGTCGCAAAAACATTACACGATTTAGAATCACAAGGTGTAATTGAACGTGTGCAGGCTTCTCTGTGGGCTTCACCCTTAGTAATTTTGCCTAAACCTTCCGGAAAATTGAGACTTTGCGTGGACTTCAAGGCAACAGTGAATCCACAACTAGTGATTGCAACTTATTCTTTACCCCGCCCGGAAGATCTTTTTGACAAACTGTGCCCGGGTAAATATTTTTCTAAGTTGGACCTAGCAGATGCGTACTTGCAAATACCGGTGGAGGACGAATCCCAGCGCGTATTGGTGGTTAACACGCATCTCGGTTTGTACCGCTTCAAAAGACTGCCACCGGGTGTGCATCCGCCCCTGCATTGTTCCAGCAATATTTACAAACTGTTTGTGCCTCGGTCCCTACTGCAGCAAACTATCTGGACGATATTGTGATCTCCGGAAAGACAGAAGAAGAACATTTATGCAACCTCCGAACATTATTTCAGGTCTTGCGACAAAATGGTCTTCGCTTGCGGAAGGACAAATGTGTGTTTTTTGCTCGTGAGTTACCATATTTGGGACATGTAATCAATGCCCAAGGCATACATCCGAGTCCGGAGCACCTCCGTGCCATACAGGACTTGCCTTCGCCGCAGTATTTGAAGCAGCTACAAAGTGTGTTGGGAAAAATTAACTATTACAATAAATTTGCGCCGCGCGCTTCTTCCATTTCAGCTCCGCTTCATCGCTTACGCCGTAAAGGTGTTCCGTTCGTCTGGACGACAGAATGCGAACGCGCCTTTCGCCAGTTGAAATCGGCGTTGCTTTCCAATACGTGCCTTACGCCATTCGATCCCCAGAAACCCCTTTTGTTGATGGTAGATGCATCGGATTTCGGGATCGGTGCTGTGCTTGCGCACAAAGATGGTTCGCATGATCGCCCTATTGCCTTTGCGTCCAAATTGCCCTCGTCAGCGCAAAGGAATTATTCCCAGATCGAGAGAGAAGCTTTGGCTCTCGTGTTTGGTGTTACAAAGTTTCACGATTTCTTGTATGGTCGTCACTTTACCATCATCACAGACCACAAACCTTTGACATCGCTTTTTCATCCGAACAAGCCTGTACCTCCACGTACGGCGCAGAAATTCATTCGCTGGTCTATTTTCCTCTCGCAGCACCGCTACGATATCTTGTATCGGTCCACTGCTAAGCACGGAAACGCCGATGCGTTGTCCCGTTTGCCTGTTGCTGAGGATAGAGCATTCGATTCTTCCGAACTTGCTTGCATGTTCATTGATGCGGAGACAGATGACGTGGTCGAATGGTTTCCGATTGATTTTCGTCGTGTAGCTACAGCCACAGCTGCTGACCCTGTCCTTGCTGCCGTTTTGCGTTTTGTTGCTACGCAATGGCCCGTGTCAAAGTCACAGATCGAGGATCCGTTGGTTCGCAGATTTTTTGCTCACAAGGAGAGACTTTTTGTTCGACGTGTTGTTTAGTTGTTGCGTTCTGATAATGATCAGTCCAGAGTCGTGGTCCCACGTTCGTTATAGTCCTCTGTCTTACGGCTTCTTCACCAAGGACATTGGGGTATAGTGCGAACGAAACAACTTGCTCGTCAGCACTGTACTTGGTTCGGAATCGATGCTGCGATTACGAATATGTGCTCTTCTTGCATGGCGTGTGCCGAACAACAATCCGCACCGCCGCGGAAATTCTTTGCATGGCCAAAAGCCACTTCCCCTTGGCAACGCTTACACATCGATTTTGCTGGTCCATTCTGGAATGCTCGATGGTTGGTTGTGGTAGATTCATTCAGTAATTTTCCTTTTGTTGTCAGGATGTCTTCCACGACGTCTTCTGCCACAATCCAAGAGTTATCCGCTATCTTTTGCATTGAAGGTCTTCCACAGACTATTGTTTCCGACAATGGCCCACAATTCATGTCCGCAGAATTTGTCATTCTGCAAGGCCAATGGTATTCAACATCTGACATCCGCGCCGTTTTCGCCTCAGTCAAACGGTGCCGCTGAACGATTGGTCCGGACTTTCAAGTCACAGATGTTGAAGTTGAAAGAGTCGCATTCTCGGGAGGACGCGTTATTGCTCTTTTTGTCCTCGTATCGCTCTCAGCCCCGAGATGGTCGCTCGCCGGCTGAGTTGCTTCACGGTCGTCCTCGTCGAACCTTGATGTCTTTGTTGCATCCGCCACATCAGATTCCTGTGCAGCGGCAGACACTTGCTTTTGCCCCTGGCGACGTTGTATACTATCGCAACTATCGCGGTTCACAGCGTTGGCTCGCAGGGCGCATTCTTCGCTGCCTCGGCCGCGCTATGTATCTGGTTTTGGGGGCCTCTGGTGAGGTGCGTCGGCATCTCAATCAACTGCGCCTCTGTCGTCGCACGGGTTCTGCAGCTCCCCGTCTGCTTTCAGCGACGGTGCCGTCCGGTCAGCGCCCTGGGGACCCATCTACTGGCTCGCCTCATCCCCAGGTGTTACCGACGCTGCCTTCCAATTTGCCCCATGGCGACGCGCCGCCGCCGCCGCCGCCGCCGCCGCCTGTTCTCCCGCCGGCGCCGCCCGCAGTGGACGCGTCGCTGCAACCGCCTGGCGCCTCCCTGGGTCACGCGCCGCCGATCGCTTCCCGTGACCGGATGTCCTCCGCCATGGAACTCTTGCCCGATCCGGACCACATGACGTCTTCGCGCGTCGGGTACCCCGACGCGATGGAGGTCGACACTTCGGCCCCTCCTGTCTCTCTACGGGCGCATACACCACTTGTTGGCGTGCACCCTGGACTAGGTTTTCAGGCATTTCCTAGCTCCCCTCGGACCGAATGGCCGGGTGCGGGTGGCACAGCCTCGCCTGTTGTTAGGCTCCCCACCTCGTCGCATACGCCAACGTGGGGTCCTCTCCACGGCGGGCGGAAGCCTTATACCACAACCGTCCGCCGATTTGCGGGGGAGGAATGTGGTGTCACCGCCAGACACCACACTTGCTAGGTGGTAGCTTTAAATCGGCCGCGGTCCATTAGTACATGTCGGACCCGCGTGTCGCCACTGTCAGTGATAGCAGACCGAGCGCCACCACACGGCAGGTCTCGAGAGACTTACTAGCACTCGCCCCAGTTGTACAGCCGACTTTGCTAGGAAAGGTTCACTGAGAAATACGCTCTCATTTGCCGAGACGATAGTTAGCATAGCCTTCAGCTAAGTCAATTGCTACGACCTAGCAAGGCGCCATTGATCCTTTGCTATGTATCTAATGAAGCATGTACAGTAACAAGACCAATGTTCACCAATTGTGGATTAAAGTTAAGTATTCCAGAAGCTACGTACTTTTCTTTATAGCATTCATTACGTATCTTGTTTCAGACCTCACGCCATCCTGCGTGAGCTTATAGCGTGCATTTCGGCTTCCTCAAACAACACGGTGTTGGCACTTCTGCCGACACTTCAGAGGGCATCTGGGGATAATTGGAGTGGTAGGAATTCGGTTATTATCAATACGTTAAACTTCGGTTACACGATAAATCAGCCTAATCTAAAAGCCGTAAATTCAAGTAAATACCTAGGTATTACAATTACGAACAACTTAGATTGGAAGGAACACATAGAAAATGCTTTGGGGAAGGCTAACCAAAGACTGCGTTTTGTTGGTAGGACACTTAGAAAATGTAACAGACCTACTAAGGAGACTGCCTACACTACGCTTGTCCGTCCTCTTTTAGAATACTGCTGTGAGGTGTGGGATCCTTACCAGATAGGACTGACGGAGTACACCGAAACAGTTCAAAGAAAGGCAGCATGTTTTGTATGGGAGAGAGTGTCACAGAAATGATAGAGGATTTGGGCTGGACATCATTAAAAGAACGGCGTTTTTCGTTGCAACGGAGTCTGCTCAAGAAATTCCAGGCACCAACTTTCTCCTCCGAATGCGAAAATGTATTTTTGACACCGACCTACATAGGGAGGAACGATCACTACTATAAAATAAGGGAAATCATAGCTCGTACGGAAAGATATAGGGGTTCATTCCTGCTGCGTGCTATACGAGATTGGAATAATAAAGAATTGTGAAGGTGGTTTGATGAACCCTCTGCCAGGCACTTAAATGTGATTTGAAGAGTATCCATGTAGATATAGATGTAGATGTAGACATCCAGCGCAAACGTCCATGATTTTGAATTTTTTCTCACGTAACAAACACCCGTCCGCTTCTGTCGCGCTCACCCAGCACACTGGTCACTTCGCCAGTCCTCGCTGCCGCGGGCAGGATGCTGCAGTAGTTCTAAACAATCCCAGCCCCACATAGACCCACCGGTGTAAAAAATCTGCTTTACTCAATCCGAGGCAGTGATGTTATTGGCCATACACCTGCAATTTCTCACGCGAAATGTAGATTCCTCCCGTTTATACGAGTTATTTTCGAAGACAGAAGAAATCGGACAATACACGCGTTTTGACGTCGCTGAATTATCGTTACTTGTTGTGGAAATCCCTTACAGGACTACGGCATAGACTATATTCCCTTATCAAGTAGAAAAAATATCTCTCCTTACCTGTCACGTCATGCATCACAGGAGTAGAATATTTAGCTCATTTTTGGCTCATGACGGAGTGCTAAGATCTACCACTGTCACAGAACGCCCCCTCACTTTCGAACTCTCTCTCTTAAGGTAGCCAAATATCTCGCCACATACGAAGTCTCTTAAGGTAGCAGCACAGACAAATTGTAAGGATAAGCTTTATACTACTATCACTTTATAAATTCGGTAACACATCTGATTTTATTACGATGGTTGTCTCTCCCTGTGTGGGTGGACGGTTCAAATTTCATTAAAAGATAACACCGCAACGGAAAAAAAGTGGACGATCGTATCTGTGATGCCCTAGCCATCGCCTACACCCGCCAGGCGGCATATCAGCATGTCACTGATATCAAACTGATGGGCTAATCAATTAAATTGATCATAAGAGTCGCTTTGCATGACGAGTAATTTTTCTTTTCCAGTATTTATTTAGCGTATGGCAAGTACAAATCACGTATGAAAAATCTAAAAGTACATAACACACAAAACAGTTACAATATCACTAACAAACATCTAGGTTAGAAATATAATCGATTGCACTGTTAGTCGCATCCATGAAGTCCCTTGTTGGCCCAGGGTAGGCCCTCAGAGGGCATTCTACCACGATATGGTGAATTGTCTGCCTGTCAGCGCTGCAGTCGCACTGTGGTGATGGCACTATGCTCCATTTGTACAAGGAGTCCGCACAACGGCCGTGGCTCGTCCTGATCCTGTTAAGGGTAGACCAGATTTTGCGGGGCAAGTCAAAGCCCCGAGGTCTGTTAGATGTTCCCAATAAGGTGTTAACCTGAGGCGGTGTCTTTTCCTCCCATTCTTCTCTCCAGCGGTCCTCAAGAATAAAAGCGTTCTTTACCAGATCTTTGGCACTTGCGAGAGGGGGATGTCTGGATTTCAATCTATTTTGCTCAATTCCATTACTCAGGGTGTGGATAGGAAGATCTGGGCTATTTTGGATATTTCGACACTCCCTGACAAGTGCGTGTTCTCTGCGCAAATGTGGCGGCGGGATATGGCTCATTACAGGCAGCCATTGGACAGGAGTTGACCTGATCGTTCCAGAGATAATCCTCATCGTTTGGTTCAAGACTGCATCCACCTTCTTGATGTGAGCACTATTTAACCATATTGGGGAACAGTACTCTGCTGCAGAATAGACAAGTCCTAGTGCAGAGCTACGCAGAACGGAGGCAGTGGACCCCCAACTAGTGCCACAAAGCTTTTGGACAATGTTGTTTCTAGTTCTGACTTTTTCAGCAGTGATTACAAGGTGTTGTTTATAGCTCAATGTTCTATCGAGTGTCACGCCCAGATACTTTGGTGTTCTATTATATGGAAGAATGCCGCCATCAAAGCGGATCTTGAGCTCTTTGTTTGCTAATTTGTTATTCAGGTGGAAACAAGTGGCCTCTGTTTTGGATGGGCTGGGTTGGAGCCTCCAGTCACGGAAGTATTTTCCTAGAGTGGTCAAATCGCTAGATAGTGTGATCTCAGTTTCCTCCATCACTCGGTGTTGTGTGGCCAAGGCCCAGTCGTCCGCATATCCGAACATTTTGGATCTCGTCCTAGGCATATCGGCTATATACATGCTGAAAAGCAGTGGAGCCAGTACTGAACCTTGGGGCAGGCCATTATTAAGTTTCATGAATTTACTTCTGTTGTTACCGATGACAACCTGGAATGGTCTATTGCAGAGCATTTCGTTGATAAGGTTAGCCGTTTTTAGACATGGCACGATGCGGAGGAGCTTATAAATCAGGCCCTGTCTCCAGACAGTGTCGAACGCCGCCGTCAGGTCAACAAATACCACTGATGTTTTTTGCTGTCTTTGGAAGCCCGCCTCGATGTAGGTTGTTAGAGCGAGGACCTGATCCGTGCAGCTTCTTTTCGGCCGGAAGCCCGCCTGTTCTACCGGTACAGCCTCCAGGATGACTTCGCTCATTCTGTTGTACATAAGTCTCTCCAGTAATTTATAGATCATGCAGAGTAAGGCGATTGGGCGGTAGCTCTGAGGTTGGTCACTCGGTTTGCCCGGTTCTAATATGGCAACAATTTTAGCCTTTTTGAGAGTGTGCGGAATTTTTCCAGTTTGCAACACGTTAGAGAAGAATCGCGCAAGCCATAATCTTGCAAATTTACCACAGTGGAGCAGAAATTCTTGGTGAATCCCATCAAACCCTGGGGCCTTTCCTGGTTTCATATCGTTCAGGGCCATATTTAACTCTTCGACTGAAAAGGGTTGGGAATAAGATGTATTGTTCTCTGCTGTCGATTTTAGCTCTTTAAGCTCCTTTTTAATTTTTATAGTATGGGCTCGTTCCTTTGGGGCCCTGGACGTCTTGCTGATGTGAACCGCAACTGTATTTGGGGACATAGCGCTGGTCATTCGCAGATTTTTACCTCCACCTCCAAGTCTCCGAAGCAAAGACCACGCACTTCTGCTTGATCTTGTAAAATCCATTTGTTCCACGGTCTCCATCCACTTAGCACGCCTGGCCGCGTCTAGGCTATGTAATAGATCGTCTGCAATTTCTTTATCCCCATTGTCCAGAAACTGTCTATGAAGCCGTTCACTTTCCTCGCTCCATCCTGGCACATATTCGTTTCTGAATCCTCTGGGCATACTAACTTTAGCTGAGCTGATGACGGCTCCAACAAATCTTTCGTAGTTCTTATACGTTGGGGGTATCCATCCAAGGCATTTATCAAGTTTCTCCGAGAAAGCAGCCCAATCTGCCCTCCCAAAGTTCCATCTAGGACGAGGATAAGAGGATATCAGGGGAATAGTAAGACCTATTTCTAAGAGCACTGGACGATGCTGAGAGTGGGGGAAATCCTCAAGTACCCTGCGAGAGACCGGCAGGGGTTTGTTGTTCTTGTCAGTTGTAACAAAACTGAGGTCAGAGCAGGTCTCAGTTAGCCAAGCGGCTGATTTAAATGTACCTCGGTCTTTGGCGTCAAAGATTAGTTGAGTATTATGATGTTCTGTCCATTTCTTTTCCAGTAGTCAGATTACACTCATCAGGTAGTACAAATGGCAATCCCTGGAGAGAAGACGATGTTCTTTTCGAGGAACACCATTGAGAATCGACATTCGAAGCTGATCACAGAAGAATTCTACTGCACGCAACATACATTACACGTAAGAACCGCGCTATTAAAAACACGATCACATCAACCATGTTACTGTTACCCTGCATAAAAAGTGGTCTCGGTTATACAGGCACACACAAAAGTCGCTGATAGTGTAACGCTTTCTGGTAGAAATGCTGTATGTGGTTTCGAATCAAGTCTCTCGATTCAGCCACATACTTGCGTTGGGTCCTATGGCGACGTCTTTTAACGATTACAGTCACTAGTGAATCATATTCATGGCACTCTCATATCTCGAAACAAGTCAGCTATTTCGAACCTATCTGCTACAGCAAAACTCCAACATCGTTTTAGACAATTCCTTTGCATCTTTTAACTGTCCCTCAGACTCGGCCCCACCATCTCTGCAGCTTCGTCCATGTGATCGTCCCAATTTATGTCGGAACTGAGCAGTAGTCGGAGAGCACTATATCCACCACCTTCTGCAACCTCTGTAGAAACATGTTGAGCTGAGTTAGTGCAACAGTACCGTCTCTTGGCCACCCGGTGGACATGGGAACACGTTATCGTAGCTAAGCCAACCAAGTTGGCCAAGGAAGGTTCAAGTCAAATGGCTCTGAGCACTATGCGACTTAACTTCTGAGGTCATCAGTCGCATAGAACTTATAACAGAATAAACCTAACTAACCTAAGGACATCACACACATCCATGCCCGAGGCAGGATTCGAACCTGCGACCGTAGCGGCCGCTCGGCTCCAGACTGTAGCGCCTAGAACCGCACGGCCACTCCGGCCGGCGCCAAGGAAGGATTCTGCCGCCAGCAACATACATTACGCGTAAGGATTGCGCTGTTAAAAACACTGTCACAACGATTATGTTACCGTCACCCTGCATAAAAAGCGGCGTTGGTTCTACAGGTACACACAAGACTCGCTGATAGTGGTTCAAATGGCTCTGAGCACTATGGGACTTAACATCTGTGGTCATCAGTCCCCTAGAACTTAGAACTACTTAAACCTAACTAACCTAAGGACATCACACACATCCATGCCCGAGGCAGGATTCGGACCTGCGACCGTAGCAGTCGCGCGGTTCCGACTGAAGCGCCTAGAACCGCTCGGCCACCGCGGCCGGCTCGCTGATAGTGTTACGCTTTCTGGTAGAAATGCTGTATGCGATTTGGAATCAAGTCTTTCCAGTCAACCACATACCTGCGTTGTATCCTATGGAGATGTCTTTTATTGATTACAGCCGCTAGTGAATCATATTCGTGGCACTCTCATAGCTCGAAACGAGTCACATTTTTCGAACCTAGCTGCAGTAAAATTCCAACGTGGTTTTAGATAGTCCCTGTGCGTCTTGTAACTGCTCCTCAGTCTCTGCCACGCCATCTCTGCAGCTTTGCGTATGTGATCGTTCCAATTTAAGTCGGAACTGAGGCCGGTCATGGTGGCCGAGCGGTTCTGGGCGCTACAGTCTGGAACCGCGCCACCGCTACGGTCGCAGGTTCGAATCCTGCCTCGGGCATGGATGTGTGTGATTGTCCTTAGGTTAGTTAGGTTTAAGTAGTTCTAAGTTCTAGGGGACTGATGACCTGAGAAGTTAAGTCCCATAGTGCTCAGAGCCATTTGAACCATTTAAGTCGGAACTGAGCAGAAGTCGGAGAACGCTATATCCACCACATTCTGCAACCCGTATGGAAACAGAATGAGCTGAGTTAATGCGACAGGACTGTGTTTTGACCACTCGATGGAAATGGGAATATGTTGTAGCTCTGCACAACGGTGTACGATGCGTAAGGTCAGCGCCAAACGAAGCCTGCTCTTGCACCACGAGGTAGTATAAAAGACAGTACGAACAGTTACGGTGGTGTTTGTTACTGGGAAAATCAGGAAGACTCCACATCACACAGGTACTGCAGCCTGAAGCAGGTCTGTGTCCCTCAGGGTCCATTCACGCCTATCACCCAAACGTTCTATCATCGTTATTCTGTACCGTCCAACATAGAAAAATTGCGAACCATAAAAGCTCCGCTAACTTCATCCTACAGAGAACTCAATAAGATTTTTACCACATCTCTCTCTTCCAGTCACCTTTCATCCAGTCACCTCCAACCACATATTTTATAGTTCCAGCGCGTTTGCTCTGTTTTCTGCATGTCCGTGTTGCGGAAGGCTCCCATGACCCGGAATTGCTGCTAGTGAATCCAACTTCAAACATAGAACATATCTCCGAACGTAACGCGCGGCAGATGCACCTTCAAATCCTATCCCGGATTTGGCATACTGTGGATCTGCATCCCAACATCGCTCCAGATATTATGCGTGGCGGATCCACCTTCAAACCCTATCCCGGACTTGGCATATTGTGAATCCACATCCCAACATCGCTCCGGATATAACGCTCGGCGGATACACACTCGAACACTAACTCGGGTCTCTTTCGTGACACAGACATACAGAAAACAGAGCAAACGTGCTGGAACTGTAGAATATGTGGTTGGAGGTGACTGGATAATTTCGAGTACAGTGCTATACTATGTTCCCCAGTCAGTAAAATAGTGTATTTGCGCCATCTGTTGTCAACTATACCACAAGCTGTTTCAGAATACGGAATGAGAAGTGATGTCATGATCGTATGGGTAGAAGTGACATAAAATCGATAAAATTACGAAAAATGACGGAAAATACATATAAATTGAGGGAAAATAAGTCGAAATTGGGGGAAATTGAGAAAGTACTTCCATGTCTTCTGCTTGGTGCAGAACAGTTCTTGTACAAGGGAACGAGTATGCGACAGCAAGACGAATACGAGAAAACGTTGACATGGAAGCGCCCAGAACCAGATAAACAGTAATTTTTTTCGTCGAGGCAACGTTCTACTATATGTCTATTGAGGTAATAGTGATACACGCGAGTTGACTGCTGTCTTTGATGCTGTCCTGGAAAAAAGAGATCCATCTGCCTCTAAACTTACTTGCATCTGCGTTAAAAGATGACCGAGAGTGCTATGATCTTGTCACGGAAATTCAATTACTTGATTTGCTAAATGTTTGCATGTGATACTCAAACGCTGAAAATATGTTTTATTACGACGAAGGGTCATTGTACGGTTTAAGTGAGTGCTTTAAGAGATCTATTTGACTCCTGTAGATTGTTAAAAAATTAATTTGACAAGGCAGTGGAAATGGATTATTTTACTCTGTTTTTGATATCGAAATTGCGTTAGCTTTCCCTTTGTCTCCGGCGGTAGCTAATAGGTATACAGTATTCAGAGGAGATATGAAAATCTCCATCTTCGTGTTTGGAGACGTTGATTCACACAAACAAGTATTGAGTGGTTTCTTGGGTGCAGCAGACACAGGAAGCGAGTCAGGAATTTGCCGATCAACAGAATACTGCCCACTTGATGCTTTGTTTGGGGCCCACGAAATCACAGGAGGTCTGTATCCAGTCCGTGGTCAGTAGTATTTAGTAACATGATCTGTAGTTAGGACATTGGGCTATTTTGACTTTCGTGGCAGTACCCCGACGATAGACACACACACACTTCTCGTAGGTCTCCCGTGACGCTGTTTGGCACTGATCAGAGCAATCAGTCTGTCATCACTGGGAGTTTGTATTTCTCTATATGCTCATCAGTGCTCGGGAATTGCAGACTGGCATGTGACCGTGAAATGTGGCAAGTGCTTCGGCGAGCTCCTTTTCATTCTTTGAGAATCTTTAATTGCACAAAGGGGAGGGAGTAGAATTAGCTTATTGCAATGACGGGATGTGATGAGTTCACTTACTCTTCTTAATTTTCTTATAATCCAACTCGGTGCTTGGCACTTTAAGTTGCTTTCTGTGCTTCTTTGGAAGCGAGCAGCGCTGTGAAGATGAGACTAGCATCACGTAGTGAGGCCCAGAGAAACCAGCCATGGGGGGGAGGGCAGCTAGGGGTAGAGGCAGAAACAGGCAAGAATGGCAGGTGGGCTGCCCCCCTCTTATTCCGTGGATTAAAGTCGTTGGAGTGGACGGAGCACTGTTCATTGTTCATTTATGACAGTGCATTAGCAGCTGAGATAAAAAGGCCTTCATTCCAAAGACAAGACTCTGCCAGAGGGTGATAGGTGCTGGGAGCTTCTGAACTTAGGGCGACAAACATCTCCTGGCATTCCTTAAAAACTCAAAAACAGCTCTGACCTACTTTATGGAGAGATGCTGTACCAGAGTTGGCAACTAGCCTCCTAGCAAGCTTTTTACATTTTCATGGGACCTGTAAACTGAGACTGGCTGATGGCAGAATAAGCACCGATTGGTGTGTTAGTTGAGATGTCATATGGACGTTGCACATGGCATGAAACTTTTTAGAACAGACGGGAATAAAGGTGATTTATTGGATTGTTGATGTTTCAGCGTTTTGGGGCGCGAAATATTGTCTGTGGAACAATTATTCCATTGGAGCTGTTGGCAACTTTTAAGAGGATTGGTGGACACATAGTATTGGTTGGAAAACAGCAGCAAGCTTCGTTTTTAGAGATTGGAAAAAGGTATCAATGGAAAGACAAGGACGAAGGGAGTCGATAGGAAGACATGCATGAGGAGACTTGTGTCCGTGACACAGAAGAGAGTACTCGATCGAGAGACGTGGAGGCTAGATTGCAGCTGCGTTCTTCCGTTCCTCTTACTGGTTGACGAAATGTGCCACTTGTCAGATATGAAGTGCTACTACAATAATGTGAAATTAATACCACAGGCGCACACCTCTGAATAGTGCCAAAGATAAATTTTAATCAGGTAGCAGGTTCAATTTTGGCGGTAGATCGTCGAGAGCACAAGCTTGTTGTTACCAATAGGTTTCGAAACATTTTTGATTATAAAATCGCCTTATCACAGACTTGTTCATATCTTGTTGGTATAGTAACCCACCGAAATTCACTTCGTATGACGATTTCTTGTCTATCAGTATAATTCATCCACTAATCATTATTGCAATTAGTCTGCGCTATCTGTGTTAATGAATGATTTAACTTCTGAATATCACTAATCAGAGTTCTTTCTATAATACCATATCCTTTTTACATTAATATTTTACGCAGCGTAATTTATAATACTCAAACACACTGTTATTGTTGCTGAAATGAGTTTCACATTCATTGCAAAAATTATCTCTGATTTGTGCTTAATAATTGTGGCTCGAAAACAGATTTTAACATTTGTTTCGTAATTATTCACTTCATAATGGAGATGAAGTTCGTTTATCCTTGGAAGGATCTCAAGGAGCTCACTTTCGGTCAAACTGTCATGAAGTAAAGTCCACCAAATCACAAACATGTATTTTCAATAAACCAGAGATCTTACTATCTTGGATCTAAGCCTGAGCTGCGTAATAAGTGAAACTTCAACCCCAGCAAACTTCGTTCGACTGACACACGATAGGTTTTACAAATCACTCACTTATAAATCATTCAGAAAGTAAATTTTCGAAAATCTTCAAAATTATTATGTTTTTCTTTTAACAACTTCATTACAACAGTCATTACACTGCAACAATATTGCCACGTACTGAACATTCGTAATGCTTATATACAGATTTCATCTGCATGTGGCTAAATCTGAACATGAACTCATTGCATGTTTTATTTCATTTCTGTTTTAAAACTCTTAAAATCTTTTGTTACAGTTATTAATGTAGGGTCGCGGAAGTCACTCTGGGAGGTCTTCTTTGGTAACTGGCCGTCGTTTTAATGTCAGTGTTGAACAGTAAAAAGGACAGCGTGATGATGGGGACACTGGTTCTTCAGCTACTTCCACGCCCCACGCTCGAACCATGAAACAGAAAACAGAACAAACATCTCTTACTGTACCATACTACAAAACACAACATATAAAATCTTTTCATTTAAACATCATTAGAGAACATACGACTGCTTACAATCCATGTGTTGCATAGCATAAATTGCTCGACGGTACATGGTAGTAACCACTGTATCATCGCACAACCCCACCACTAGCCACACGACACATGGGTTCAATCTAATCTCTCTAATGCTAACGACTCTACTTAATGCTAAACTTTACGTCCATACTGTGGATTCCCCGTCATTACTGAATGAAATATCTTCTTTGTGAGATGCCCTTACTAATATTTACTAGTCTACTTTACAACTTGCGTGTAAATGACAAACGTCTTGTAAACACAGTTGCTCTACTTATTACAGAAGTTTATTGGCTCATATCGTACAAAAATACACAGTAATTACTAGTTTCAGTAAAATTAAGTCGCCATCTCCAGATCATTTGTACAGAAAGAATTTTTACAAGGCTAACCCATTTCGTCGACTATTCACATTAACTGGGCAAATGTTTAATGTATGTAAAGGTACAATTATGGAAAATTCTAACGTCGAACCAACATAAAATGCATACAAATTATAAGTAAACATACCTTGTAGAGACGACATTCCACAGTACCGTCTCTCGTCATACAATAGGAGAATAGCTGTGCAAACAGAGCACAATCGTTACAAGTAAAATACATAAGACGTGTATAAAATGTTTTCATGTTTTGTCCTTGTTGACATGTGACAGGAAACTATTATGAGGCAATCAAGAGAATACGCCGTTTTACGAGACACCACCTGATGACTGCAGTCTTTTACAACATAGGATTATGTCTTCGAAATACAATGTAAAGAATTTTACACTTTTTATTTTTTTATCCATGAAAGTAAAAGGATTATATACCCGATTTCCCAAATGTATACATAAAAAAATTATTGCAAATTTGTTATTACTGTATCTTGTATCAGTGTTACGGTCATTGTTACCAGATACATAAAGTGGTAAACTGTTAATGTTACAATAATAAGTTCTTGGTATACAGAGATTAAAAATATGGAAATAGTGTTGCGTGACTTTACTACATGTGAGTATAGAGTTTCGTACAATAATGTATCGTCAATGATCAGCTGATGTGTACTGAGTTATCATCCAAACATTTTGTGGTCTATGATAATCTTTTCTCTTCTTGTATTTAGACCACTACTATTAGGAGCAGTTCTTTAGTGACTGCTTCATTACATACACTAAGTGCTAAGTGTAAATACTCCATTCCACACTTATTCTCTTTAACAACTATAATATGAACAAACATTTCAAGTTGTAGTTCCCTGGTTGTTAACTGTATACATGTTAGTCTATCCACCGGGCACAGTTTCGTCCATGCATGAGCGTTAATCATTAATGACTTGTCTCTTCTTTTGGAAGTTTTATCACTATAAATAAATTAGTCTTGGTTAATTAATTCTAGTATGCATATTTGTCTTTACCTAAATATACAATCTTCTCTGTTTCATATTATTATCTCTTTCTTCTTTAGTGAGTGAGAGCTGTACCAGAACATTTTTGTTCAGTATACTTTCATTAATTTCTGGGCTTTTAATCACTAGAAATATCTGTCCTAAAACATTTTTGTTCAGTTGCTTACAGGACTAATAATTTTATATTATTTTCCCCATTTTTCTTCTACATGGGTTATTCTTGTAAGGTTCCTTGTACTATTCTCAGCTGAATACTATCCCAGCTAGCATCATTTCTGTGTTGTAATCTATGTTGTTTGTATTCTGGTAGATAACTTGAACAGTAAATCAAGGTGCTCAATTTTTACATATAAAACTTATGCAGTGGATCATTGGTTAGGTACTTCATTCTGTAATATCTCAATGCCATGAGGCCTAATCTTATTATTGTAGTTATATGCAATTATTTATTTTCTTCTCTAGCAGTGAAATAAAACTTGTACAGCTACAGCTTGTTTCCAGCAGTCAAGTGTTTACTGAGAATCAATAATTTATTTTTATTTCACACTTCCTCTTTTGTAGTAATGCACTTCTGGTCCCTCACTGATAAATTCCTAATGCTTACCATCTTCGTGGATTAATTATGTACTAGGTCATTTTAGGGCTTACAGATTTATATCCCTAACACATTGCTTTCGATCAATTGATTATTATTCCAAGTAGTTCATTTTTCTTGTGCAGTACTTCTAAATTCCACTTCAGTCAAATATTAACAGTATTCTTACTTCCTTCATAGCGAACACTTTGTCTACCGATTGCGTCTACCGAAATTTGTCTCTATTTTCATTTGCATGTAACCTTCGTTTGCATTTAATGTCCAAATCAATGATTCCCAAACACGTTTTACTAGTTTAATAGGTGTTAATTTATGGTCCCCCACTATACATCCCCCTTTGCTTTCATACATGGAGCACTCGAAACCATGTCAACTCTTTGTCTATTTTTCTATTAATTGATAGCCTATAAGGTTTTATGTGGTCGTTGCTATAAAGACCTTTGATTTTCCTTCTATCTGTATCTCGTAATGCTGCGGCTTTACAGTGAGGTATTTCTAGAACCTCCCAAGGCCCCTCGTTCTCATAGTATACCTAATCAATCTTTTTATTCAGTTTTTATCTCCGGTGGTGTGCTCTTACCATAATCAAGTCTCCGACCTGTAAGTTTTGTATTTGGGATCTGATATTCTGCTTACATAACCTCTTTTCAGCACTAGTACCAGCACCAGCACCTTTCCTTCGCTAGTTGAATAGTCGGTACTTCTCCGTAAGAACGTGTAGGTGGCCACTTTAGCCCGGATAACAGGGGCTTCCCTACGAAGCTTTTATCTATTATTTTAATAAGAATCAGCACTGTACTCAAATGTGATAACATATTCAGTATTAAGGAATACGTTTTGAATTAAAAGACATTTTCAAATTCTAAGCCTTTTGACAAGTTAAACAACTTCACATATATTGTTCTTCACTAACCTAACCATGTTTTTCCAATAATAAAACTTATCTAAATGCATTATACACTTTTAAGACCAAAGCGAATATATCCATGTTGAATATAATTTATAAGTCTTTCTAATTCAATCTTATGTATACAGATTCTGCGCGGTTCATTCCTTACACTATCCCCCAATATAATACACCTTCATACACTTTTCAGTGATCTGACTTCTCTTTGGTCCATATATTGTTACTCAAAGAGCTGATCACTTAATTTAATAATAATCTTTGTCCTGATGTTTCATAATCTCAGTTTGAGTCAGAGAATATTCTCCATTGTTCTTTGTCATTCTTAAACCTTCTCCTGGAAACCTGAAGTTGTTAGAATTTATTTCACTCAAAGCTTTCGATGCTTCTTCTCTCAGTGTACTTAATTTATTTACTGATTCTTGCACTGTCACTACCTCCTGTAACATTTCTTTATTCGTCTTGAACTCCCTTCACTAAGTTCATTAGTTAATATTTCTATTTGCATTTTGATTTCTCCCGTCTCTTGTCTCGATTTCTTAAAAATAAGTATCTAATCTGTAGTCTACCATTTCTATCTCATTTTGTACTGTTGATATATTTCTGTACCAGTTCCTCAGTGAAATCGTCGTGCACCTGTTTTATTTCTAATTTTAATTCTTCATTACTACTGTCTGTCTTATTGGACAGTTCGGTGTTCTATTTTAGTAGACAATTCAGTTTTGTTACTATCTACTTACCGTAATATTTCATACAATTTACGACTTAAGCGTTCCATTTTTATCTACAAGGATGGTACACTGCTTTGACAAGAATGTAACAACTGTAATCACTATCTCCCTTAAACAGTAACAGGCACAAGTATGTGTATGTAGCAGTCATTAGCCTCACTGTTGCCTTCTCATCGCTATGCATATATTTCACATCCTAAACAGTCAAGTCGGATTTATATACAATAGTCACCAGATTTGACTCATCGGATCTGTATTTTATTTTATAAGCGGTAGCTGCTATTGCTATGCAATGTCTCTACGCTGTGCCGTCATTGCTGCGATGTCATGCCAACCACTCCAACTGCACCTCTGCTGTGCTGCCATCGTACTACAACTGCAGACTGTGATTGAGGTGCGGTACCAGCGTATTGCCGATACTGACTGCTACAGCAACACGAAACCAGCGTGTGCAAGCTCGAACTACATCTTTTACTGTCGCGCCACGTGAACAGAGGAAAGCTCCCGACCTTTGCCCCAAATGGCTTCTTCTTCTTTCTTGCTTGTTGTGCTGCTGCTGTCCCTGGATCATGTCCTGTCACGGTCGCTGCATTCAGTGGCTCGTCGTTCTTGTCGCTAGTCGATGGAATGTGACACCTGTCAGACACGATGTGACGTTGCGATAATATGGCGGTCAATCGTCAAGGGCATAAACTTGTTGTTATCAATAGGTTTTGAAACATTTGTGATTATAAAATCGCCTTACCACGGTCTTGTTCATATCTTGCAGGTACAATAACTCCCAGACAACCACTTCGTGTGAAGAATACGCCGTAAATTATCTCTAATCTATCAGTACTTTTTGTGAAAAAGCCTGTAATTAATCCACTAATCAAGGTACCACTTAGTCTGCGCTATCTGTCTTGCTGAATGCGTTAACTTCTGAATATCACTAATCAGAGCTATTTTCGTAATATGGTACCTTTTTACATTAATATTGTATGCAGCGTAACTTATAACATTCAAACACACTGTTATGTTTCTGAAATCTTTGCAAAGATAGTCTCTGATTTGTGATAAAGAATTGTGACTTGAAAACTGATTTTAAAATTTATTTTATAGTTCTTAACTTCAGGAAGGACACACAGTTCGTTTGTATTTAGAAAGATCTTCAGCACCTCACTTTCGTTCAACGTGTCATGAATTAGTGTCCACAAAATCTCGAAAACGTAATTTTAACTAGAGATCTTATTACCTTGGATCTAAGCTTGAGCTGCGTAATAGGTGAATCTTCAACACCTAGCAAACTTCATTCGACTGACACACAACAGGCTTTTCAAATCACTCAGTTAAAAATCAGTCCGCAAGAAAATTTCCGAAATTCTTCAAAACTATTATGTTCTTCTTTTAAAAACTTTGTTACAATAGTTGTTACACTGGAGTGATATTGCTACGTACAGAACATTCATAATGCTTATATACAGACGTCTGCTAGTGGCTAAATCTGAACATGAACTGAATCCATATATAAGTTCATTACAGTTTACAACTCTTGAAGTTTTTTGTCTCAGTTATTAATGTAGGGTCGGGCGAGTTGCTTCAGGAGATCTTCTTTGTAAACCGGCCGTCGTTTTAACGCAATGTTAACCTGCAAGAGGGCAGCTTGACGATGGGAACACTTCTATTGCCATGCTCCACGCTCGAACCATAAAACAGAAAACAGAACAAACATCTCTTACTGTGTTATATTACAAAGCACAATGTACAAAATCTTCTCATTTCAACATCGTTATAAAACTTATGGCAACTTGCAACCTATGTGTTGCATGACGGAGATTGCTCAATGGTATGGGTCGTAATCATTGTGTCATCACAGTTCTCAGTTTGCGGAGTCACTGTTTCTCCACTCTGTTCATAGTTCAGTGAAGATTATGGTCAGCATCGTTTACAGCGCCGGCATATTAGGGAAACAGAGAATAATGTAATTAATTTTAAGATAGCTGCCACTGGCTCATTTATCAGCACTTTTTCATTTCTGTAGGATGTATGAGTGTTGTTCATCATAGCCTACTGTACAAGTTTCACAGTATTAGTTCCGAGATTTCATGCAACTCAACTTCTTTCAGTAACTTTGGTAACTCAGAGCGTTAGTTAGCAATAAATACAGTAGGGAACATCTTTGTAACGTTCTTGTCGTCATTGCATTAATATTGTTGTAACTTCCCTTGCACGCTTTGCTTTAGGTTTAGTGGATACAGGAGCGAGGAACATATGCGGTACGTGGACAGAATATTCAGACATTAATTTATTCCATATCTAATATCAAATACCGAAAGTAAAACGTAACTTTCTTTGCTGTAATTGCAACATCAGTTGCTAACAGTAGATCTCAATGCTGAAATACACTGAAGCACCAAAGAGACTGGTACAGGCATGCGTATTCAAATACAGATATATGTAAATAGGCAGAATACGGCGCAGCGGTCGGCAACGCCTATATAAGACAAGTATCTGGCGCAGTTGTTAGATCGGTTACTGCTGCTTCAATGACAGTTTATCAAGATTTTAGCGAGTTTGAACGTGGTGTTATAGTCGGCGCACGAGCGATGAAACACAGCATCTCCGAGGTAACGATGAAGTGGGGATTTTCCAGTACGACCATTTCACGAGTGTACCGTGAATATCAGGAATTCAGTAAAACATCAAATCTCTGACATCGCTGCAGCCGGAAAAAGAGCCTGCAAGAACGGGACCAATGACGACTGAAGAAAATTGTTAAACGTGACAGAAGTGCAACCCTTCCGCAAATTGGTGCAGATTTCAGAGATGGGCCACCAACAAGTGTCAGCCTGCAAACCATTCATCGAAATATCATCGATATGGGCTTTCGGAGCAGAAGGTCCACTCGTGTACCATTGATGACTGCACTACACAAAGCTTTACACCTCGCCTGGACCCCCAACACCGACATTGGGCTATTTATGACTGGGAACATGTTACCTGGTTGGCCGAGTCTCGCTTCAAATTGTATCGAGCGGATGGACGTGTACGGCTATGGAAACATTCCAGCAGGGGCCTGTTCAAGCTGGTGGATGCTCTGTATTGGTGTGGGCGTGTACATTTGGAGTGGTATGGGACCCCTGATACGTCTAGATACGACTCTGACAGGTGACACGTACGTAAGCATCTGTCTGATCACCTGCATCCATTCATGTCCATTGTGTATTCCGACGGACTTGGACAATTCCAGCAGGACAATGCGACACCCCACACGTCCAAGAATTGCTACAGAGTGGCTCCAGGAACACTCCTCTAAGTTTAAACTCTTTTGCTGGCCACCAACTCCCAAGACATGAACGTTATTGAGGATATCTGGGATGCCTTGCAACGTGCTGATCAGAAGAGATTTTCACCCCCTCGTTCTCTTACGGATTTATGGACAGCCCTGCAGGATTCATGGCGTCAATTCCCTCCAGCGCTATTCCAGACATTAGTCGAGTACATGCCACATCGCGTTGTGGCAATTCTGCGTGCTCCCGGGGGCCCTACACGATATGAGGGAGGTGTACCAGTTTCTTTGGCTCTTCAGTGTGTACGTTACAGTAAAAGTAAGATGACTGGTAAATCCCAGAATTAACTGCTGAAACCTGAGACTTACCATCACGGTGTGCTCGATGGTAAATCTTAGGTTTCACCGGTTAATTCTAGGATTTACCAATTATCTTACTTTTACAATAAAATATATACAGATACAAAGGTTTATAATTCAGTCAGTCTTCAATACAACGACTATGCCCCTAGGTGACGAGCTACGACTGCTAAAAGTCTGTAAATGTCATGAAATGGCAAACACACAAAATGGGCCTCTGCATCGATGTTTGAACTTAAGCAGACCCGGAGAGAGGATGGATGCTCGGATATCATTGGCAGCGGCGTAATCGTTCGTGCCTGCACTGATGCTGTGGTAGCGGCTGTAGGAAACGCGTCGGCACGACTAGCGGCGCGCGTATTTTACCGAATGGCGGCCGATACCGCAAGCTCGGCGGCCAACTTTGAAGGTAGGTGGGAAGCCTTTGCCGTGGATGGCGATGTGGTTGGTCGCTTGGCTGGTGGCAAGAGCACACCACCCGCGTCCCAAAATTGCGTCTTACATGCGCCAGACGAAGGGACGCACATTGCGACACCCCCTCTTGCTGAGGCGGTGTCAGAGGCCACCCTACATGCATGCTTGCTGCGCCCAAATGAGCGCAGCGTGCAACCTGTGCTGCAGAAGGTCGCCGCGTCCCTTCGTAAAGGGTGATACCCGCACCTGGACAACCCTCACCCGTTCACCCCTCCCGACAGTCACAACTCCACTCGCCCCTTCCTCACGAGCCATACGAACCTGTTAGGCATCAAAGTGTTTCCGCTCCCTTGTTTCAAGAAGGACCGCAAGTTAATCAATAGCCACCCCGTCTTCACGCCCTCTGACGGGGCACATATTTCTGTGTTCTCGCCCAGATGCCGGGGAGTTCCGATCGGGTCAGCGTCGGTCACCACCTCGCGACTCGCCTCCAGATCAGTCTTTCTACCCCTTGTCCGAGGCGATGGGTAAATTCCTCCCTCAACAGCCTGAAATTCCATTAGACGCATTCCGTCTGCCAAGACCGCCGCAACCGTGAGTTCCCTACCTCCTATCCCCTAGGTACTGCAGGAATAGCGACTTCGCTTACCCTGCTCACAAACGAGGGATATAAGGCAGATGCAGTAGCTATCTCACACACACAAATTGACGATGTCACAAAAGTAGTAGCCCGGTGACTCGAAACACACTTTTAAAAAAAGATCGTTGCATACAAAGAGAGAGAGAGCTGTAGTTTGCTTTGCAGATGACATAGGAACTAGCGTGTGATATGTCACTCCGCCATGGACTCTAAAGTCCCCCAATCTTCCTGTGCACTTTTCTTAAGTGGCGCCATGGACTCTAAACTCCCCCAGTCTTCCTGTGCACTTTTCTTAAGGTCCACTTTACGAATTGCTTCAGGAGTTATTAAATCTGGTGAGGAATACCACATCTTGAAGATGTCACAAGGCGCTTCAGAAGATGAGCCACGGGAAATATTGCTTTGCAGAGGTTTAAACAATTTGCTTCACACAGTTTAAATACTTGAAATAAAAAATGATGGACAGTGCACAGTAGTTTTTGACGAGAAATTTCATTAAATAATCCAAACAAATTATTATTTGACATCACGATTGTAACTGCGTTGTAATGGCAGTGTTACGATGGAAGATGTATGACTTTGTGGCTGTGGTTCTCTACTAATATATCAATGACATAATGCATCTTCTGTGGCTCGCATCGTTTCACTCATTCCAGAAGTTCCACTTTCCGCATATTCTGTTCAAAGCCTGTTTTACTGTCTTTCACCCAGCTGACTATTTCGTCTCTCCTTGCAGCAGCCGCTGGTGCCTTATTTAATTGTACAGAAAGGTACGGCGCATTGCCATTACAAGAACACTACCAGAACTGACGTTTAGTAGCAAACGAGTAACGAACCAATCTTTGAATGTATCTGCATTCATCTCCTCATGGCAGTCGACAGTGTTTTTTGACTGAAACATCATCATAGCACTGGGCACAAAACCGTTCATAGAGCCAGCATGAACTATAATTAGTCGCCCTCTCTTACTAGTTGGCACACTAATAGTTCCGTGGCGCGTGTCGTCTGTCCATGCGATGGAACGTGCATGACGCACGTTGACCCATATTTCGTCAATCCGTATTACATTTTCCGGACTCGCTGTTAGCAACTCACGCGGGAAACATCTCCATGCTACGATGTCTCCGCGTCCATTAACACCTTTCGTTCTGAGAACTTTTTCCAATGGAAGCCAACTTTTTTCAAAACAATGGAGAGACTTGTCATTCTGCCTGTGAACAAACCACTGTTCGACAATGATGCCATCAACTTTTTAAGTGTCGCATACTCCTTCCTGCTGTAGTACTCGTATAGCACTTTCGTCAAAGTTATCTGTTTCAATCACATGACACGATCTCTTCCTTGACTTTCCAGGCGTCCCAATAACAGGGCTCGCAGCTGAATTGGCAGACTCTTTATCGTTTGTGACTCTCCTCACTGTCGCTGTAGAGATGTTCAGTGCTTCTGCCACTCAGTCACCACTTCACTCACTGATATGAAAAGCCCCCCCCCCCCCCCCCCCCGAACCATGGACCTTGCCGTTGGTGGGGAGGCTTGCGTGCCTCAGCGATACAGATGCAACCACAACGGAGGGGTATCTGTTGAGAGGCCAGACAAACGTGTGGTTCCTGAAGAGAGGCAGCAGCCTTTTCAGTAGTTGCAGGGGCAACAGTCTGGATGGTTGACTGATCTGGCTTTGTAACACTAACCAAAACGGCCTTGCTGTGCTAGTACTGCGAACGGCTGAAAGCAAGGGGAAACTACAGCCGTAAATTTACCCGAGGGCATGCGGCTTTACTGTATGATTAAATGATGATGGCGTCCTCTTGGATAAAACATTCCGGAGGTAAAATAGTCCCCCATTCGGATCTCCGGGCGGGGACTACTCAAGAGGACGTCGTTATCAGGAGAAAGAAAACTGGCGTTCTACGGATCGGAGCGTGGAATGTCAGATCCCCTAATCGGGCAGGTGGGTTAGAAAATTAAAAAAGGAAAATGTATAGATTAAATTCAGATATAGTGAGAATTAGTGAAGTTCGCTGGCAGGAGGAACAAGACTTTTGGCCAGGAGAATACAGGGTTATAAATACAGAATCAAGTAGGGGTAATGCAGGAGTAGGTTTAATAATGAATAAAAAATAGGAATGCGGGTAAGCTACTACAAACAGCATAGTGAACGCATTATTGTGGCCAAGATAGAGACGAAGCCCACGCCTACTACGGCAGTACAAGTTTATATGCCAACTAGCTCTGCAGATGACGAAGAAATTGAAGTAATGTATGATGAAATAAAAGAAATTATTCAGATAGTGAAGGGAGACGAAAATTTAATAGCCATGGGAGACTGGAATTCGGTAGTAGGAAAAGGGAGAGAAGGAAACGTAGTAGGTAAATATAGGTTGGGGAGAAGAAATGAAAGAGGAAGCCGCCTGGTAGAATTTTGCACAGAGCACAACATAATCATAGCTAAAACTTGGTTCAATAATCATAAAAGAAGGCTGTATACATGGAAGAAGCCTGGAGATACTAAAAGGTATCAGATAGATTATATAATGGTAAGACAGAGATTTAGGAACCAGGTTTTAAATTGTAAGACATTTCCAGGGGCAGATGTGGACTCTGACCACAATATATTGGTTATGAACTGTAGATTAAAACTGAAGAAACTGCAAAAAGGTGGGAATTTAAGGAGATAGGACCTGGATAAACTACTAAACCAGAGGTTGTACAGAGTTTCAGGGACAGCATAAGGGAACAGTTGACAGGAATGGGGGAAAGAAATACAAAAGAATGGGTAGCTTTGAGGGATGAAGTAGTGAAGGCAGCAGAGGAACAAGTAAGTAAAAAGACGAGGGCTAGTAGAAATCCCTGGGTAACAGAAGATATATTGAATTTAATTGATGAAAGAAGAAAATATAAAAATGCAGTAAATGAAGCAGGCCAAAAGGAATACAAACGTCTCAAAAATGATATCGACAGGAAGTGCAAAATGGCTAAGCAGGGATGGCTAGAGGACAAATGTAAGGATGTGGAGGCTTATCTCACTAGGGGTAAGATAGATACTGCCTACAGGAAAATTAAAGAGACCTTTGGAGAAAAGAGAACCACTTGTATGAATATCAAGAGCTCAGATGGAAACCCAGCTCTAAGCAAAGAAGGGAAAGTAGAAACGTGGAAGGAGTATATAGAGGGTTTATACAAGGGCGATGTACTTGGGGACAATATTACGGAAATGGAAGAGGATGTAGATGAAGATGAATGGGAGATATGATACTGCGTGAAGAGTTTGACAGAGCACTGAAAGACCTGAGTCGAAACAAGGCCACGGGAGTAGACAACATTCCATTAGAACTACTGACAGCCTTGGGAGAGCCAGTCCCGAGAAAACTCTACCATCTGGTGACCAAAATGTATGAGACAGGCGAAACACCCTCAGACTTCAAGAAGAATATAATAATTTCAATCCCAAAGAAAGCAGGTGTTGACAGATGTGAAAATTACCGAACTATCAGTTTAATAAGTCATAGCTGCAAAATACTAACGCGAATTCTTTACAGACGAATGGAAAAATTGGTAGAAGCCGACCTCGGGGAAGATCAGTTTGGATTCCGTAGAAATATGGGAACACATGAGGCAATACTGACCCTACGAATTACCTTAGAAGCTAGATTAAGAAAAGGCAAACCTACGTTTCTAGCATTTGTAGACTTGGAGAAAGCTTTTGACAATGTTGACTGGAATACTCTCTTTCAAATTCTGAAGGTGGCAGGGGTAAAATACAGGGAGCGAAAGGCTATTTACAATTTGTACAGAAACCAAATGGCAGTTATAAGAGTCAAGGGACATGAAAGGGAAGCAGTGGTTGGGACTGGAGTGCGACAGGGTTGTAGCCTCTCCCCGATGTTACTCAAGCTGTATATGGAGCAAGCAGTGAAGGAAACAAAAGAAAAATTCGGAGTAGGTATTAAAATCCATGGAGAAGAAATAAAAACGTTGAGGTTCGCCGATGACATTGTAATTCTGTCAGAGACAGCAAAGGACTTGAAGAGCAGTTGAACGGAATGGACAGTGTCTTGAAGGGAGGATATAAGATGAACATCAACAAAAGGAAAACGAGAATAATGGAATGTAGTCGAATTAAGTCGGGTGATGCTGAAGGAATTAGATTAGGAAATGAGACACTTAAAGTAGTAAAGAAGTTTTGCTATTTGGGGAACAAAATAACTGATAATGGTCGAAGTAGAGAGGATATAAAATGTAGACTGGCAATGGCAAGGAAAGCGTTTCTGAAGAAGAGGAATTTGTTAACATCGAGTATAGATTTAAGTGTCAGGAAGTCGTTCCTGAAAGTATTTGTATGGAGTGTAGCCATGTATGGAAGTGAAACATGGACGATAAATAGTTTGGACAAGAAGAGAATAGAAGCTTTCGTAATGTAGTGCTACAGAAGAATGCTGAAGATTATATGGGTAGATTACATAACTAATGAGGAGGTATTGAATAGGGTTGGAGGGAAGAGGAGTTTGTGGCACAACTTGACTAGAAGAAGTGATCGGTTGGTAGGACATGTTCTGAGGCATCAAGGGATCACCAATTTAGTATTGGAGGGCAGCGTGGAAGGTAAAAATCGTAGAGGAGACCAAGAGATGAATACACTAAACAGATTCAGAAGGATGTAGCTTGCAGTAGATACTGGGAGATGAAGAAGCTTGCACAGGATAGAGTAGCATGGAGAGCTGCATGAAACCAGTCTCAGGACTGAAGACCAAAACAACAATATCAAATGCTCACCTTTGCCCCTTTTCCTTTCAAAGTAAACACGCAATCTGTATATAAATTGGCGTGCTTGGGATTTTAGTATTGGCCCTTTCCAAAAGCCCTCTTCTCTGCACTACAGCAAACATTTTCCACTTATGGACACTTATGCACACTTTTTCACTTATACACGTGGCAAGAAACTCACAAGAGTAGCGGAATACACACGTATACGCACAAAACTGAATGTAGCACGTAGCGCAACTGACTGAAAGCAGCGGTCGCCCACACTATGGCAACCCTGGGGCATTGCCACGGTAATGTAAACAAAAGCTCACGATCTTACAGGCCGTCATGGATGCGCGGAGCACGTGCGCCAAGGCCCCGTCAACTGTCAGAGCCCTTCTCTCGCCGTATGGAGTATAGTTGTGCACGTCATGAACCATGTACTTTATTTATCAAATCCGTATGTATTTTACCCGTAACGCAATTATGTCACGCAAGCTGTGCATGCGCAAAAACTCCTTAAAACGTGCACAACTGAAGGTGTGCTCACGACACTGATGCCAAGTTTCACGAATCTAGAGGAGCAGTTGCTCGGTAGATTTAAGTGCTGTGTCTTTTAGACACAGCAGACGTTTAACAACATTCAAAGAAAAATAATCAATAAATCCTTAAGGTGTCGAAAGGTAGGGTGTTCGAATGCTTTTGTGCTCTTATACAGCAGCCACCACTGGCTAAAAGAAATCCGTTTAACTTCGGTTCCACAATAGCTCAGTCAAGTCTAAAGGTCATAAACTCAACTAAATACCTAGGAATTACAATTATGAACAATTTAAATTGGAAAGAAAACAAAGAAAATGTTGTGTGGAAGGCAAACCAAAGACTGTGTCTTATTGGCAGAACACTTAGAAAATATAACTGATCTTCTAAATAGACTGCCTACACTACACTTGTCCGTTCTCTTTTGGAGTACTTCTGTGCAGTCTGGGATCCTCACCAGATATGATCAGGAAAGTTCAAAGAAAAGCAGCGTGTTTGGGATTATCGCGAAATAGGAGAGAAAGTTTCACTGACGTGACACAGGATTTGGGGTGGAAATCATTAAAACAAAGGCGTTTCTCGTTGTAGCAGAATATTCTCACGAAATTTCATTCACCAACTTTCTCCTCCGAATGAGAAAATATTTTGTTGACGCCGACCTACAAAGGAAGGAACGATAATCATAATAAAATAAAGGAAATCAGAGCTCGCACAGAAAGATATAGGTCTTCATTTTTTCTACGCGCTGTTCGAGAGTAAAATAATACATAATTATTGTGAAGGTGGTTCGATGAACCCTCCGCCAGGGACTTAAGTGTGATTTGCGGAGTATCTATCTAGATGTAAATGTAGAACTACAAGCAGCTAAGAAAAATGTGAGAAGTCTAGGTTAATGGTAGGATGAGCACTGAAATATGCTCAAGAAGCCAAGAAAGTAGCACAAAAATCAATCACCAAGAGGAGAAAACAGTCGACTGAATTGTGAGAAGAGATGAAAAAGTTAAACGATAGAACCATACATGAAGGGCAATACACAGTCAGGTTATGGGTCTGCAACAAGATTAAACAAAGTTGCATGAGAGGCAGGAAAAAGTAAAGAAGTGAGTAAACAAGATCGAGGAGTGGATGGAGGGGACTGAAGGGCAGATCGACAAGCTGATAGAAGAAGTCACACATTACTTAGAAGTTCAAAAGCATGAGATAGTAGACGACGAAAACCGAAAAGAGGGTATAGGTTCAGAGGTTACTAACCCAGTATCTGTAGCTGAAAACAGGTAAGTGCAGGGGCCTCTTGAGTTCCAGAACAAGTGTAAAACGATAACGACAGCAGAGGAGAAATGAGGAGCCAGATAAAGTTCACAGCAAACTTTGAAGGATGGGACCGCTAGCAGTAACAACAGAAATGGACTCTAGTGAAACCCACAGCTGCATACCACTGAGCAGGTCACACGGTCAGAGGTAGTGAATCCAATTCAGGACACAGCAATTGTGAAAGCTTTCATGCAGAGTCCAGATGAGAATAGATGTGAAGAACGTTGGTAATAGCTGTTAAATTGTGTGGAAGAGAGGAAGAAACATTTGATTACAAATGCTTCATATCAGCCTTGGAAGTTCCAAAACTATAAAGATAATGGGAATACGCCTTACCCTAAAACTTGGATGGTACAGTTTGATTTGTTATTATCACCTTCTTGGCCTTTGGCATATAAATTAGAGTTTGTCTGTGCACACCTTGCAGGAGTAACAGCGGAAAGAATGAGACAAACAGCTGTGACTTTTACCTCATATCGTGAATTTGGGGACACTTTCCTCATGAATTACTGGTCGCAAGAAATGAGTGAACGCGGTAAGCACAAGATGATAATATGCAAGGATTTAATGGCATCAGGGTGCAAGAGTCCAGTGAAATTTTTCGAAGTGATGGTTAGGAAGAACCAATACCTAGACATTCCTTGCAGCCTAGATAAAATTATTCGGTGTTGCTATGTGAAGCTACTGACAAATTACCAACAGGTAATAGCAGGTCGCTGCAATGAAGGCATTGAAGCATTCAAGAGCACAGTGGGTGAACTAAAATTTTCTGTTCATGAGCACAAGGTGAGGTAATGAAGGAAAGAGCACAAAAACTTCAGCGGACCTCCACTGTGCTGCAATAATAAGAGGAGCCATAATAAGAACAGAGCACCCAGGAGAGGAAATCATTACAATGGTCTACCAGGAAGGAAAATCATTTCTGTAATCACCCATCACAGAGGGAAAACTGAAAGACTACCATAACCATAACAACAGCCAGCCAGAATTTTGTACAGAACGGGCCCACTCCACAACAAGAGAGAGAAGGAGCAGAAATTCTAGAGATCAGGTGTTTCGCTCACTGTGATAGTGCAGTGCAGTTCAGCCTCACCGTGAGACTATGGCGAGAGTGGTACTGTCCTGATATACTATATTCCACTTTGTTTGCAAAATTGTGCAGATTCCGTTGAAAACAAAAGGAGGTTCACTGTGAGAAACAATTGTTTGTGGCACGCATTTGAGAGAAAATACATAATCGAGCGCCTTGATAGTGCTGGTGGCAATCGTCGAAAACATTGAAATAAGAAAAGTGTATTTCCTATAGACATTGACGATAATCAACAAACGGGATTGCCTAAAAGGGTCAGCAAATTCAGTATGGAGGCGTTGCCGTGGAATATGGCCAGGAGAAAAATTGTTGGCGCGAGGCGGCCTCATTGTGTTTACATGTGCGACAGTGTGCCGTCACACGTTCTGTTTGCTTATCTAAACCAAGTCACGTACAATGTTGGCGCGCCAGCTGCTTAGTGCGAACTGTTCCCCAATGACCTTTACGTAGACGTCTTAACACCTGCTGTTGCAACGGGGCGCGGATTAACATACTTGCTTGTTTGTTAGGCTTGTGAAGCAGAATCACATCATTCAGAAGAGATAAACTGTAGCGGTGCGCAAAATATCTTCGCACGAAAGAATCGGGAATACATTTCTGAGAGCGCAGCCAACCATTGCGAATGTAACCTGTTAGCAATCTTAGTGAATGATCGTGCTCCATGGCATGTGCGATCCACCGTGAATCAATGGCCAAATAATCCAGTCCCTGCGAACAAAAGAATCAATATATAAACAATAAGATCCCGTGGCATCGAATGCTGCTTCTATGCCGACAGGTAAACGAGACAATGTATCAAATGACTCTGAGCACTATGGGACTTAACTTCTGAGGTCATCAGTCCCCTAGAACTTAGAACTACTCAAACTCTAACTAACCTAAGGACATCACACACATCCATGCCCGAGGCAGAATTCGAACCTGCGACCGTAGCGGTTGCGCGGTTCCAGACTGTAGCGCCTAGAACCGCTCGGCCACCCCGGCCGGCGACAATGTGTCGGCGTTAGCGTATTCTGCCGTCTGGTGATACAGAATATCATACAGATAATTTGACTAGAATAGCGACAAACGTTGAAGCTTTTGTGCAATGAGATTGGGAACTTGTTTTAACGGATGAAACAAGGCTGTCAATGGCTTACGGTCGTGACCAAGAAAAATTTTCTGCCATAGAGGTAATGATGAAATTTTGTGACACCATACACTATAACCAGGGCTTCCTTCTCCAGCTGACTATAATTAATCTGAGTACTATTCAAAGTTTTCGAAGAAAATGCAATGGGGCGTTCTAGTTCCACTTTTGTGGGATAATACCGTCCCGATGCCGTGGGAAGAGGCATCTACAGGAAGCACAAGTGGTTCGAGAGGATCGTGACGCATAAGGCAAAGGTTGACGAAGCAATGCATTTTTCAGTCTTTGAGAAGCTTGGTCGCAGTCTTTTGTACAATGGAAAAAAACATTTTTACGTCTTCAGAGACGAGACAATTTGCGCCGCATTAGGAATGAACTTTATGTAAGAAGTCAGTTTTCTGAGAACAGCTTGCAATTCACGTAAATTCTTAGGAGAAGGCAAGTTCTGAATTGCTTGCAAATGTTTTGTCGAGGAACGGCGCCATTGGCGTCGACGATATGTCCTAAGTATTCACTTGTTGTTATGAAAAAACAACATTTCTGCAAATTGCATTCGTTTTCCGCCATAGTGAAAACTGGAAAAAGACAGACTAAAATTTTAAGGTGTTGCTATGATGTTTGCCCGAAGACGATTATGTCGTCAAGATAACTAAAAGCCGCGCGGGATTAGCCGAGCGGTCTTTTGCGCTGCAGTCATGGACTGTGCGGCTGGTCCCGGCGGAGGTTCGAGTCCTCCCTTGGGCATGGGTGTGTGTGTTTGTCCTTACAATAATTTAGGTTAAGAGTGTGTAAGGCTAGGGACTGATGGCCTTAGCAGTTAAGTCCCGTAAGATTTCACACACATTTGAACATTTTTTTTTTTTTATACTTAAAACAAGAAGGCAACTTGGCCGTTACTTGTTCGAGACGCTTTTGAAACAACGCAGGCGCGGAAGCACTTCCGAAAGGTTGGCGGTGATATTCAAAAAAACCTACACGAGTATTCGCAACAAAAATTTTCTTTGTGTCTTGGTCCAGTAGATAAGCGTCTGCATGATCAATTTTTGAGATGAACTGTCCTCCCGCTAGGCAATCCAAAATTTCCTGAAGATGTGAGAGATGGAACGAATCAATGACTGTGAATTTACCGTTCGTTTGAAATCCGTATAACAACGAGTCTTACCATTTGGTTTATGAATCACGACTAAGTGTGATGCCCACTCACTTTCTGCAATAGGTTTTAAGACACCAACAGGTTCCAGTCTTCGAATTTCAGTAGTGACTTCGTCGCGTAATGCATACGGCACAGAGCGTGCGCGTTAAAATTTGGGTTGCTCATTAGCTTTCAGTGTAATGTGGGAGTGACAATCTTTGCACATCCCCGAGTACCGTCGAACAATTGTTTATACCTGTCACAGAGCTGTGGCATTGCTGTACGGGGAACTTCTGCGTCAGTGGCATGCATATTGTCCTGTATGTCTAATCCGAAGGAATCAAACGCATCCGCGCGGCTGCATAACTGGCGGGGCACGTATTTCAAAGTGCGACCGACCGAATGGCGGCCGATACCGCAAAAATTAATAGGTTTTTGTTAATAAACTACAGTGTTATGTAAGCCTTGAGTTCATTATCATAACCAGTTCCTTTACATGATAATATTACGTCAGCTCTGCACTGTCAGATTCTTTGCTAGCGCCAATCAATCAAAGCGTTAGTAAACCCGTTGCGCAAGCTCAAATTCAGCACTGGGTCTCAGGTTCAGATAGATTTCATATTTCTCTCTTACACGTGAGGTTTTGAATAAACTGGCTTATCTTACCAGGATCTGAGTAATATAGGACATTCTGGGAAGCAATCATACAGGAAATTTCTTGTGGTTTAATGAATCATTAACGAGGTACATTTAAAACTGCGGAAGCCTATACATTATTGCTGGCGTGAATGAATAGCGCTTGTATTTATTTCAACTTCCTATCTATGTTTTGTGGATTCTATTCCATGTCTGTTCCGGATTCTGTTCCATGTTTGAGTGGTTACCTGCGTTGTAATTTCAGAATCCAATTTTTTTCGGTTTTTGTTTATTTTTTTGTGTAATATTCTTAAACATACACCATCACTAATAAGCAATAGTAGGAACAACTGAACATATAGTCGTTATTTTATCACTGAGTAATAAATTTGTGAGCATGTCACTTTATCAGGAATCTGGACATATTAGTAACAGAAAGAATACGAACATTGACATGCGCGAATTTCGAGGAAACACTCGGGATATGGATAGTGGTTTATACATAGTACGGTGCTCACAATGTAACTTAACAGGACACCGCGCTCCATGCTACCAGTTGGGTCCTATTTGTAGGAGATACGGGAATCTCGCCTTCGCTTGCAAGGACAGCGAGTGGCTGGCGATGCGCAGGTGAAAGCAGGCGCACACATCATCAAATAATAAATTGCGAGTGTACTAATTTTGTTAGGTATCGTAGGAGTTAAAAATGCAGCACTAAATCGGTCTAAAAAGGGGAGATGATGATGATGATGATGATGATGATGATGAGTTGGGTTGAGGGAGCGCTTGACATCACGGTCATCAGCGCCCTGACGAAAAGTCAACACTAAATCTCATGGGTGGGGACGAAGGCTGCCCCCACATGCAGAGCAGTTTATAACGCATCAAAGTCTGCCGCCCTTCCCCACCAGTTTAGGGATGAGGCCTGATAGTTCACAAAATTTCACCACTCTGTTAACACTGGCATCGGTATCTGCGAGGACGGTGGGCAGATCTCCAGCGAGACCGACGGCTGTTCTACTATCAGTATACAGGACACACGTAGCCACAATATGCTGAACTGAAAGCGGCACGCCACAAACTTCACAGAATGGTGGATCTCCCCCCGGAGGAGAAAGCCATGTGTGAAAGGGCTATGCCCGATGGGCAGTCTGATAAGCAAAACCTCCTTCCAGCGGCGAGGCTGACACGAAGTCCGCCAAGCTTTTGTGGTCGGTTTGAGCGACCGCAGTATGTTGTCCGACACCTGCAACCATTCAGTCTCCCACTGACGCAGGATGCATCTGTCACAAAATGAGATAATGGCGTGCAACTGGATGGGACATTGACGGACAGCAACATCCCAACATGCTTCCTTGGCAGCTTTGTCAGCCACGTGGTTACCCTGTATCCCAACGTGGCCAGGTACCCAGCAAAAGATCACCTCCTTGCCACGGCGTTGGAGCCGCTGTAAGCAGTCATGGATGAGCTGAATCAGCAATTGGTGAAGCGCTTTCAGTGTACTAAGAGAGTCGGAACAGACAAGAAAACTTGTACGGTGATGTATAAATAACGATAAAACTATGGTGCATATTTAAAATAGACGAAAACAAAGTTGTAAAAAACATGTCTGGAGTACAATTTTTCGGGTACTGCGTCAAGCTTTAAATCACTTTGGGCATCCGAAGACACCAAGGCGGCAGTGCGTTCCATCCCTTGGTGTGTATTTTCATGCCCGAGAGATCCAGATCCTTGAGGCAGGCCGTAGCACGTATACCAAATGGCTGGGTCGCTTGGGGTCGATTCCTGAACAGTCATTCGAAGGCGGGTTGGAACACTGAACTAAATGTCAATGACTGAGGTGACGCTGAGATTTTCTGCGCCTGTCGAGCCAAAAGGCTATGTCGCCAGAGTGGTGGTTCACCAGCCTCTGCACACAGACTCTGAACTGGACTGGTCCGAAAGGCTCCAGACGATATCCAGATGCCCACATGGTGGACAGCATCTAACATCCAGAGGTAGGAAATACGGGCCGATCCATAGACTACGCTGCCATATTCTAAGCGTGATCGAACAAATGCCTTATAAAACTGAAGGAGGCGGGACCTGTCAGCTCCCCATGTTTTTCCGCCAAGGCATTTCAAAATGTTCAACAACCGGAAGCCTTTTGTTCAAATGGCTCTGACCACTATGGGACTTAACTTCTGAGGTCATCAGTCCCCTAGAACTTAGAACTACTTAAACCTAACTAACCTAAGGACATCACACACATCCATGCCCGAGGCAGGATTCTAACCTGCAACCGTAGCGGTCACGCGGATCCAGACTGTAGCGCCTAGAACCGCTCGGCCACTCCGGCCGGCGAAGCCTTTTGTTCGTAGGTCTTTCAGGTGTGGGAGCCATGTTAATTTCGAGTCAAATAATAAACCCAAAAAGCGCACTGTGTCATGAAAAAGTACAATACGGTCCCCCATTGTAAGCTCTGGTTGGTTAAAACTACTACGAGCACGATTAAAATTGACACACACTGTCTTCTCAGGTGAGAACCGAAAACCAGCTGTCTGGGCCCAGGTTTCCAGCCTCCTAATGGTCAGTTGTAGCTGGCTCGTCGTCGCCGTAAGATCAAAGGAAGAGTAAAAGATTGCAAAGTCATCCACAGACAAAGAGCATTTGACAGGGCTCCTGATTGCAGGGGAAATGCCATTGATAGCGATGGCAAACAATGTGACACTGAGGACACTGTCCTGGGGCACACCATTCTCCTGAACATAGCAATCAGAGATGACTTCACCAATGCGATAACGAAAACGCCTGTCCTCGAGAAAGGATTGGATCAGAAGCGGCAGGCGTCCACGTATTTCCCATTCATGAAGTTGGCGAAGGATGTTGTACCTCCAAGTAGTGTCATATGCTTCTTCGAGGGCAAAAACATACAAACAAAATGGTTTCGGCGTAAGAAGGACTCCTGTATCGCCGTCTCCAGTAGAATTAAGTTGTCAAGAGTGGAACGGTAGCACGTGAAACCACACTGGGAGCGGCTCAGGTAACCTCGGGACTCGAGCTGCCAGACGAGGCGGCGGTTAATCATGCGTTCAAGAGTCTTACCCATACAACTAGTAGGGGCGACACTCCGATAACTGTTAGGGGCGCTACGGTCCTTACCTGGTTTCCAGAATGGAATTAAGATTGCCTCCTTCCAAGTCGTGGGGGTACTGTCCGTCAAACCAAATCTGATTGAAACAAGAGAGGCGCTGACCTTTCGCTTCAGGGCGCAGATGATGAAGCATGGTATGATGGATCTCATCAGGTCCTGGAGCAGTGTCTTTGGCTGCAGATAAAGCTGATTCCAGTTCTCACATGGAGAATGGAAGGTTGTAGACTTCTTCATTACGCGAGAAAAAATTGAGCTTCCTCATCTCTTCAATCCAACGGAATACCTAAACAACAGGAGCCTGTCTGGATGACTTAGTAACAGTAAAAAAGTGTTCAGCTAAAACGTGAGCCATCTCTTCTTGCGTGTCCACAAGACCCCATTATTTGACAAGGCCATAAGGGGATGTGGACTACCCTTGCCTGAAATCCATCTTATTGAATCCCAAACTTGCGCAGCGGAAGTGGACCGATTAATGGAAGTCATGAATTCATTCCAGGAAGCCCTCTTTCTTTCTTTGATCACCCACCTTGCATGTGCTCTAGCAGACCTGAAGTCATGAAGATTGTCTGTAGTTGGACACCGTTTGAAGTTCTGAAGAGCTGCCCGTCTGGTCCTGATTGCCAATTGACAGTCGTCATTCCACCACGGTACAGGCCGTCGTCCGAGGTGGTTAGTAGACCTGGGGATGGACTCTGCGGCAGGCCTTTGGGTCTCATGAGTGATATGGGCCACCGTCTCTTGTGCACAATCCTTTTGTTCAAAAATAGCCTGTCGACTGGACTGTAACCAATTTGCCCTTTGTATCATCCACCTGCGTGGTCTCCTGCTGGTCACTGTCCTAGGCGGCAGACGAACCCACACTGGGAAGTGGTCACTGGAATGTAAATCTGGAGCCACTTTCCACTGAACTGAATCTGCAATAGCTGAGGAACAAAAGTAAAGCTCAACAGCTGAAAAAGGCCCTATAGCTGTGGAAAAGTGAGCCATCTGACCCACGTTCAGAAGGCAGATATCCTCAGAATGGACGAGTCGCTCGATCAGCCAACCCCTGGAGCAAGTAGTATCCGAGCCCCACAGCACATTGTGGGCATTGAAGTCCACCACAAGAAGGAATGGGCGCGGCAGTGCCTGGAAGAGGTCTGCCAGTGTGTCCGCATCCAAAGCGTCATGGGGGGGGGGGGGGGACAGGTACAAAGAACACACTGTGCTAGTAAACGGTGAGAGAACTTTCACAGCAATTGCTAGGATGGGCGTGGTAAGAGGGACAGGAGAGGAGTGGTATGTGTCATTAAGAAAAATAGCCACTCCACCTTTAGCCCTGCCTACAGTAGTATCGTCTTTCCTGTATGTGTGGTAGCCCCGTAATGTAGGTGTGTCTGTGACTTTAAGATGCGTTTCTTGTAAGCAGATGCAGAAAGGTTTATCCTGGACCAGCAGCTGCAATTTTTCCAAATGTGAGCGATATCCATTCAAATTCCACTGCAACACAGAAGTCCCCATGGAAGCCATTGGTTAGTGATGGTGGTTCTTTCCTTTCTCCCTCGGAGACGGTCATTTACCTCTGAGGTCAGGGGGAACGTTAGCCAGTTCCGCATTCTCTAGTTCCTCCGATTGGAAGTCCATATCTACAAGAGCATAGTTGCCATCTGAAAGGGAGAGCGCTCGTCGATCCGAAGGCTTACCTAGAGCTTTCTTGGACTTAGAACTGCTTTTAGAAGGACGTTTTTCTTCACTGATAGGGAGGGGGCTATCGTCGTTGCTGGGATGGCTTAGGTAGCTTCTGAAGTTGGGGAGTGGTATGTGGCTTAGGTGGTAAGTCTACTGCTGACGGCTTCCGAGCGACATCAGTTGCAAGTGGAGCGTTTCCCCCACAGGTACAGCTACAAGTGCGTGTGCTCGTACTTGAATCTGTGGTCTGAGTTTGTGTGAAGGCATCACACAAACTATTGGTGTTTTAAGGGCTGATGCAAAAGAAGCTGCAAAAAGCGGTGGTTGCGTGGCTTTGGAAGCCTTTTTAGCTTCACCATAGGGTATGTCTCTCTGTACTTTCAACTCTTGAATTTTCTTTTCCTCGCTGTAAACCCCACACTTTCTGCTCCACACTGGGTGATCCCCAGAGCAGTTAACACATTTCAGGGGAAGTTTACAAGAAGTCCCTGACTCGTGAGCAGAGTCTCCACAATTGCCGCATGTAGCCTTCCCGTTACATCCCATAGTGGTATGGCCAAATCTTTGACATTTATAGCAGCGCATGGGGTTAGGAACAAATGGGCGAACCTTAAGGTGGATACAGCCGGCAAGGATATATTCTGTTAATTCGGGAGTACTAAACGTTAGAATAAACGTTGCCGATTTTTCCAATTTGCCATTGACTCTCCTCATATAATTCTGCACCGCCGTGACGCTCACATTCTTCCACTCTTCACGCAACGCTGCGGGGTCCATCTCCATTATATCGGAGCAGGTAACCACGCCCTAACTGTAGTTATGGGTGTTATGCAATTCAGCCTCGACCGTGTAGTCACCTAAGGCCTTACATCCCAGAAGTTAGAATATTTGGGTGGAATTAGCAGTTTCAACCAAAGTGTTCCATTATGTAGTCATTTGACACTTTTCAGAGACCCAGCAGTACTTTCCAATGCCTTGTTAATATAGAAAGGGGATATCTTCTCAAAGCTTCCCCCGTTTCGCTTGATTACAATGAAAGTGCTATGGCACACTAATGCCCTGTTACTATTACTCGGAGATTTCTTTTCGGGAGGACTGACCAACCGAGCTCTCTTTAAGGAGTGGGTGTAGGTGTTGCCTGACAGTACACCCATCCCGTCAGGAGTAGGAGATCCATGAGACAGTTCCATAAGGATCCCACGAGACGCTAGGGAAACAACCGTCGACCCAGGCAGAGCCCTGCATGCCTGAGCAAGCTTGATTCAACTGGGGTGCGGCAAGTGCCCTAGAGGTAGCTCGCTAAAGACTGTTTCATCTCAACAGCCATTCACCTCCCCAGCACGTAGCACACCTTCAGGTTAATGGTGTTTTTTTTTTTTTTTTTTTTTTTTTTTAATAGAGATAGGTACCTTCCTCGCAGTCCAGGCCGTGAAGCCAAGACCCCCGTTCTCCGAAACACACAACATTCCACCGCTGCGCCGCACGGTGGTCGTTGAAGTATGACCAGAGCTTACGGTGACAGAGGACTGTTGGCGTTTACGTCCCCAGCTCAGGAACCCCGGGGTCGCCAAGCCCGTACTCAGCAAACGAATGCTGAGCCCCCGAGGGGAAAAGGGGGAGAGCGTTTGCGGTTGAATTGGGTTTTATGAGATGATTAGCACGTATGAAACGAGAAAGCACACAGCAAGAGAAAAAGGAATTGGGAATAATACTGGGTTGGATAACAGAAGGAGCTTACATATGGTTCATCCTGCGTAACGTTTCGTCTCATTATGCACTGGCAAAACATGAAGGAACTACGGCATGTTGATGAGCCATTGGGCACTTGTTATCGGGAAGAAAATTAGGGGAACATAACAGGTAGAATAAGTAAAGTACTCGTGCACTATATCGGGAAAGATTACTCTATATATGGGAACAAGGGACGACCATTGGTCGATACATGGGCTTAGATAACGCAACTATTTGCTCAAAGGAGCATGAGAAAAAGACTGCAGAATTTTTGGATATCAATAACCAGAGCAGCAGTAAGAACGCGGAATAAGAGAAAATGAGAGGACAAAGAATAAATAACCAAGGTAGGGTAGATGGTGATCTCATAGAGGAACAGTTGACCTTTTCCACAGAACAGTCAAGTCCAAACGTAAACGATAATGATGCAACTAGATCACATCCAAACGGGTGTTGAATTTAACAATGCGCAAGGCAAGAATAAAAAGGAGTAAGATGAGGTCGCTTCATGACACATCAAAGATTTAGCGATTATTAGAAAGTACGAGGAAGAAGCGAGTGGTAGGCCAGAATCGCCAGAGAGATGAGATGCTCAGAGTTCACAAACCTCTATTCCAAATTGACGGATTGTAAATAACGGAAGTAATTCCGGAATACTAGGATTCTTAAAGAAAATGAATGAGGATGCACAGAAGAGGTAGATAAGAGAAGGAAAGAAACGGAAGAAAAAGAGAAACGAACAGATGAAATACAGAAGGAACTGATCCCCCATGGTACACAAAACGAGTCAGAACACAGTTGCAGAAAAAAAACAAAAAAGGTATGCCAAATTTAAACGAACGCAAAGTCTCCAGCATTGGCGATCTTTTACAGAGGCTCGAAATTTAGCGCGGTCTCCAATGCGAGATGCTTATAATAGTTTCCACAACGAAACTTTGTCTCGAAACCTGGCAGAAAATCCAAAGAGATTCTGGTCGTATGTAAAGTATGCTAGCGGCAACACACAATCAGTGCCCAGTGCCTTCTCTGCGCAATAGCAATGGAAATACTATCGGCGACAGTGCTGCCAAAGCAGGATTACTGAATACAGCCTTCCGAAATTCCTTCACCAAAGAAGACGAAGTAAATATTCCAGAATTCGAATCAAGAACAGCTGGCAACATGAGTAACTTAGAAGCAGATATCCTCGGAGCAGTGAAGCAACTTAAATCACTTAATAAAATCAAGTCTTCCGGTCCAGACCGTATACCAATTAGGTCCCTTTCAGACTATGCTGATGCAATAGCTCCATGCTTAATAACCATATACGACCGCTCGCTCGACGAGAGATCCGTTCCCAAAGACTGGAAAGTTGCACAAGTCACACCGTTATTCAAAAAAGGTAGTAGGAGTAGTCCTCTAAATTACAGACCCATATCACTAACGCCGATATGCAGCAGGATTTTTGAGCATATATTGTGTTCGAACATTATGAATTACTCGAAGAGAACGGTCTATTGACACACAGTCAACACGAATTTAGAAAACATCGGTCTCCTGAAACACAACTAGCAATTTACACACACGAAGTGTTGAGTGATATTAACAAGGGATTTCAAATTGATTCCGTATTTCTAGATTTCCAGAAGGGTTTTGACACTGTACCACGCAATCGGCTTGTAGTCAAATTGCGTGTTCATGGAATATCGTCTCAGTTATGTGACTGGATCCGTGATTTCCTGTTAGAGATCACAGTTTCTTAGTAATTGACGGAAAGTCATCGAGTAAAACAGAAGTTATTTCTGGCGTTCCCCAAGGCAGTGTTCTAGACCTTCTGCTGTTCCTTGTCTATATAAATGTCTTAGGAGACAATCTAAGCAGCCGTCTTAGGTTGTTAGGAGATGATGCTGTCGTTTATCGTCTAGTAAAGTCATCAGAAGATCAAAACAAATTGCAAAACGATTTAGAAAAGATATCTGTATGATGCGAAAATTCGCAGTTGATCCTAAACAATGAAAAGTGTGAGTTCATCCACTAAGTGCTAAATGCAGTGGCGGCTCGCGAGTATGAATTCTGGGTGTTCACAAATTTTTAGATTCAGACATTAATAGAATCTGCTGTATAACATTTATGCTTATCAACAGGTTCGTACAACTACAGCCACTATCAATAATAATAACAGTAGTAATAATAATCATAATCATAATAAGATGCGTAACTTATGTGACAAAAGAAAGAATTATTTTTGGGGAATTTTTGTTGTTTTGTACATAATTAAGTACAGTTTAGGGCAATAACGAAATAATGTGTAAGCTTTCGCAACTCTTCATTTCGCATCTTTGTGTAAGTGGGAGATTTCGGGCTTTTCCAGTTTTTCGGACCAATGTACAAGATCCCTAATAGATGTATTGTTTCACGAACTTACTTCCGGGCTGAAAGCCAGATATTCTTACGCTGCATCCGTGACGGTTTCCCAAAGAAACTCCTTGGTAGTTTTCTTTGTTAAGTCAGCCGTATGTGTCACCTGTAGCAACACGTGATGCAGTTTTGTCGGTCGTTTTTCTCACTATGTTACCGAAAGGTGCCTCAGTTGTTGGAACGAATCATGTAATAGACAGTCGCCAGAGAAGGAATTCGTAATGCACATCCTTTTAGAGGCACCAGAAGCAAAATATTAGATTCACACTGACCTTTGCTCGTGCATATGTCTTTTGTTAGGGCTCAGCCATTAATTTATTTTTACCAAAATAACATAAAGGCGTCATAACTCGTCACGTGGAACAGTATAGGAATGCTCAATGGGCGAACTGATGCCGTTCAAGCAAATATGCCATAATATTGACCCTTTTACGTTTTTGTTGCTGTGAATTAGAGCATGAGCTACACCAACATTCGACTTCTGAACCTTGCATTTTGAATACAAAGGTCACACTATGTTAAATGGTCGCAGTCCATTACATATGCCACTTATTGAGACTTCCTGGATGACCGCACGCTGAGGCCGAGCGGTTCGTAGCACACGACAATAAGGTTTAAAACAGAGGGGAATAAATGAGATTCGTTTACCTGTTGGCGCTACAGCGTTTTTGGTCGTGACATCTAGCCTGTGAAACGATTACGCCATCGGGCGGCGCTGGCAAATTCTTAAACGATTTGTGAACGCGTATTATTGGCGGGAAGACAGCAGCAAGCTCCGTTGCGAAAAAGGAGTTGATGGGAAGACGAGGCTGGAGGGAGTCGACGGAAGACGTGGATGAGGAGAGTCATGTCCATGACGTGGAAGAGAGGAGGCACTCGAGAGACGAGGAGGATAAATTCCAGCTGCATTCCTAATTCGTGGAGTGGCTGTGTCTCCACTCCGCTCATAGTCCAGTGAAGATTATGGTAAGCATCGCGTGCACCTCCAGAATATTAGGAAACCCGAAAGTATTGGTTTTCAGTTGTGAGCCACTGGCTCACTTATCAGCACTTTCTCAGCTCCGTAGGATCTTTGGGTGTTGGTTGCAAACAAACTGTCACGGTGACCATCACAGTCAAGCTACTATGCCGATTTCACAGAATTAGTTCCGAGATTTCATGCAACTCAACCTCTTTCAGTAACTTTGTCAACTCAGAGCGTTAGTTAGCAATAAATATCGTGGGGGAACATACGAGGGGCGTTTGAAAAGTCCGTGCAAAAATAAAAACTACTTACGTTTTTTGGGTAAATCTTTTTTATTTTTCGACATAGTCTCCTTGTAGACTTATACACTTCGTCCAACGCTGTTCTAATTTGTTGATCCCTTCCGAATAATAGGAATTGTCCAAGTCTGCAAAATAGCTATTAGTTGCTGCAATCACCTCCTCATTTGAATAAAATCTTTGCCGCGCCAGCCATTTCTTCAAATTGGGGAACAAATAGTAGTCCGAGGGAGCCAAGTCTGGAGAATAGGGGGGATGTGAAACGAGTTGGAATCCTATTTCCATCAATTTTGCGACCACAACTGCTGAGGTGTGTGCTGGTGCATTGTCGTGATGGGAAAGGACTTTTTTGCGGTCCAATTGCCGGCATTTTTCTTGCAGCTCGGTTTTCAAACGGTCCATTAATGATGAATAATATGCACCTGTAATAGTTTTACCCTTTTCCAGATAGTCGATGAGGATTATCCCTTGCGAATCCCAAAAAACAGTCGCCATAACCTTTCCCGCCGAAGGAATGGTCTTTGCCTTTTTTTGGTGCAGATTCTCCTTGTTAAATGTTTGCTTGTAATCACGCTTATTTGATTTCATCACTATCTCAATCAAAGGAGCTGTTCTCGGAGGTCCTAGTTCCTTTTCGCCGAACTTTTCCTGGTAATTTACTTTTCACTCTGCAGCGGAGTGTGCACAGATACAAAACTTCCTAGCAAATTAAAGCTGTGTGCCGGACCGAGACTCTAACTCGGAACCTTTGCCCATTGCAGACAAGTCTCTACCGACTGAGCTACCCAAGCACAACTCAGGACCCACACTCACAGCTTTACTGTTCTGTTAGCATTTAAAATAGAATCAACATAGTTCATGTTTACACTGCACACGAAAGCCTATTCCTGCACAGTGAACAACCAACTCCAAACAGAAAGTGCTATTTTTGAAAATGATTAAACTCAGTTTTTTCCCTTTATTGTGATTTCATTCCCCTGCCCCATATGGGCAAGGGAGGGCTGTCAGCGGCACAATCCGCTGCTCTTCAGCCAAGTGACATGACAACTAAGACAAGAATAAAATGTTACATATATAAGGCGATAAAAAAGGGGAACATAAAACAGAGTAAGGGGAGATAATGGGGGTAAAAATACACTGACATGAAGACGTTCATGGGGGGACAGTTAAAAAAGTCATCATAAAGTTAAAAAACACAGTTGGCGATTCTTAAAACACAAAGAAGACACTAAATGCACATGCACAGGTTAAAAGTCGGCCACAGTATTAAAAACACTCCAGAACCACACACTTAAAACCCACTTGGAGCACACACGATGAAGAATAAAACTGCCAGGTGGGACCTGCCGAGGGAGAGGCCGGAGAGGATGGAAAAGGAGGGGAGAGCAAGGGGCAGCAGGGGAAGCGGCGGGATGAAGAGAGTATGGACGTCAGCGGGTACACTAAGAGGCAGGAGACTGGTGGGGCAAGAGATGAAGAGGGAAGACAAGGCAGGAAGGAGTGCAGAGACACTGAAGGGGAGTAGAAGGGGAAAACTTCTCAGTAGAAGGGGGGAGAGGAGAGGGAGCCCTGAGGAGGATGCAGGAAGATGGGGTTAGACTTGGTAGGAAGGGTACATGTCAGGGCGAAGCTCATCATCCGGGAGGGGTAGATGGTGGAAGTTATTAAACTCAAGTAGTAATGTCTACTAAACTGGCTGCTTGTCTAGAATACAAATGAGGCGCTGAGATTCATAAGGGCCTAAAGCACACCACAGTCGATCCCACATTTACGTAAATACAAGAGAAATCTGTGATACAGCTTTTCTTGAATTTTCATATACAGGTTGGTCCATTGATCGTGACCAGGCCAAATATCTCACGAAATAAGCGTCAAACGTAAAAACTACAAAAAACGAAACTTGTCTAGCTTGAAGGGGGAAACCAGATGGCGCTATGGTTGGCCCGCTAGATGGCGCTGCAATAGGTCAAACGGATATCAACTGCGTTTTTTTTAAAATAAGAAACCCCATTTTTTATTACATATTCGTGTAGTATGTAAAGAAATATGAATGTTTTAGTTGGACCACTTTTTTCGCTTTGTGATAGATGGCGTTGTAATAGTCACAAACATATGGCTCACAATTTTAGACAAACAGTTGGTAACAGGTAGGTTTTTTAAATTAAATTACAGAATGTAGGTACACATCTCCGGCGGTCATTCGCAAGAATACCGCCCTTTGATTGTGTCACTAATCGAAGCGATAGGCTTTTGCAGGTGCCAGCCATCCAGCCTGCTGGCCAGCCAGCCAGCAGCGGTCCAGCCAGCAGCCAGCAGCGGTCCAGGCAGCAGCCAGCAGCGGTCCAGCCTAGCAGCCAGCAGCCAGCAGCGGACCCAGCCAGCAGTGGCCCCAGCCAGCAGCGGTTCCAGCCAGCAGCAGCAGCAGCAGCAGCAGTAGCGGCGGCAGCGTCCCCGCCGGCTAGCGTTCCTGCCAGCCAGCCAGCCTGCCAGTGTTCCTGCCGACCAGCATTCCTGCCTGCCTGCCAGCCAGCCAGTGTTCCTGCCTGCCAGCCAGCCAGCTAGCGTTCCTGCCTGCCAGCCAGCCGGGTCGCCCCCTGCCAGCAGCAGCAGAGTGGGGCTTTGGCCCCAGTCTTCTTCGTCACTCTACGTCCTTTTTCTTCTGTTTTTCGTCCGCTTGCCTGTTCCATCGTTTGCTTCTGTCCTTTTGTCCTGCCCTGTGTCTTTCTCCTTGTCACAATATCGACCCTCACCACCACTACTACAGCCACCACCACTGCCATCATCTACACCTCTCCCTCCGCCGCCACCACCACTATCACATGGTGTGCCCAATCACCCCCCCCCCCCCATCAGTCCATCCTCCTACTCCTCACTCTCCCATCTCCCTCACTTTTTGTCGCCCCATCCCTGGCTCCTCACTCCCGCGCCTCCTCTGATCCCTCCCCTCCACTCCCACCCTCTGCTCCTTCCGTTTCCGCGGCGCCCACTAGGGTGGTGGCCCGGAGGGCCACAGCCCACGCTCCACTTTCACCTTCACCCTCTTCGTCGTCTATATCATCGCCGTCGCCATCGCCTTCGCCCTCACCATCTCCGGTGCCAACTCCAGCACCAGGACCTGCCACTCCACGCCACCTTCCAGTTGCTCCCGTCCCCCACACCTCCTCCACCGCCATCAAACGCCCCAGTGACACCCCTGCCCCATCTGCACCTAAAAAGGCTCCGCCTCGTCCCCCTTCCCCTGCCCAGGATGCCATGGATGTCTCCCCACCTGTCCCTGCCCCCTCCTCCTCCTCCTCCCCCTCCTCCTACTGCTGCCTCCTCTCCCGTCCTGATCCCTCCCTTCTTGAGGCCAGAACCTCACGCTCTTCATTCACCAACATTTTCCCAGTGCCCCCATCTCCCTCCTCACTCCTCACCGTGACTCAGTCCTCATCTTCTCCACCAGCCCTACCCTTCACACCAATATCCTTTCCCGCATCCTCATCACCCGCTTTGGCCCTAATGCCTCCCTCACCCCTCCCGCCAACCCCAACCCCCGCATCGCCCACCAACCTTCCGTGCCGTGATCACTCGGCTTAGTCCAACGATCACGGAGGAGGAGGTTTTGGCGGAGCTCAAGGCGCATCCCTATCTGGAGGTGCATGCAGTTCGTCGCATTCACAACTCCGCTGGCCCCACCTGCCTTATGTGGGTTTTTTCCAAACACGCCCCCTCCATAGACTGTCTCCTGAAGGAGGATGCCCTCCTCTTTAACCAACGTTACAAGGTTGACCCCTCCCGTTCCCCTCCTCAATCCCTCCACTGCCAGAGGTGTTTGCGGTACAATGCACACCCAACATCTGAGTGCCGCGAGGCTCCCACCTGCCCACACTGTAAGCAAGCACACTTCCTATGGCAGTGCCCTAACCTCCAGTCCCCTCCCTCCTGTAACACCTGTAACCTCCCTCATCCTACGTACTCGCAAAAATGTAAGGACCAACCCCCTCCTACCACTCCTGAACTCACCGTCCCTGTCCACCCTCTGGACGCCCCACCCCTCCTGGCAATCCCCTTCGCCTCCCACCCTACCGCTGAGGACATCATCAGATTCCTTAACACTGTACTCCAAAATGTCCACCCTTTCCAGCACCCCCACACCCTCCAGCAGATGTCCCTCACCTCCCGTTCCATCTTCCACCTTAAAATGTATGCCACCTACTCCCACAACCAGGCCCATTTCACCTTTTCCCGTCTCGACACCCTCATTTAAATCCTTGCCATGGCGCGACAGCACCGTATCCTATTCAACAACATCCGCTCCCTTCCCGCCAACAAGAACCTCTTCCTGTACACCCTAGCCACCCACTGCGTGGATGCCTTCCTCCTAAATGAAACCTTCCTCCAACCCCACCACACCATCCACACTTTGCCCTACCTCCTTCACCACTCCGATAATCCCTTCCCGATAGCGCATGGTGGAGTTGCCATTGGTCACCACCGCCAGATACCAGTTCAGCTCCAACCTCTCCTTCCTGACCCCACTGAACACCTGATCCTTAGTCTCTTCTTCCCCGGCCTTACCATCACCTGCGCCCCCATCTATGTCCTATTCCTTTCGACTTCCTCTCCCACATTGACCGTACCGTCTCCTCCTATGTGATCGCCACTGACCTCAACATCCATAGTCGTTCCGCCACCCAGTTACGGCAGTGGTATTGGTTCCTCTCCTCCCTCCAAGGCGACCTTGTCCTCATTCCCCAACACACCTGCCCCGAATCCAACTCCACTCCCGATGTCATCCTCTCCTCCCCTAACCTCCTTGGCCGCATAGTGATGGATGTCCTGGACCCCATTGGTAGCGACCCATCTGCCTGTCCTCATCGTTTCAGACGGTTGTCGCCCCCGCCCCGACCCTCGTAATGACCCTCCCCCGAAGTACGTCCATGATTATTCCCGTGCTGACTGGAATGCCTACCGGGATACCCTCTCCACACAGGTCGATAGCCACCCCTTCACCTACCACCACCCTGATGATATTACCCATGCCGCCTCCTTTCTCCAGCAGACCTTGTCTGAGGCCGTAGAGGCCCACGTCCCTACTGTCGCCATCCACCCCCACCATCCTACCTTACCCCCACAGGCCATCCTTCTCCTCCGTGAGTCCCACTGTCTCTACCGTGGCTTCCTCCACATGCGTGACCCAGACACACTACGACGCCACTGGCAACTCCAACGACACATCCGAAACTTGCTCACACCTAAGAAACGCCGGGACTGGCGACAGACATGCACCCGTTTAAATGCTACCCTTCCTATAAACTCGTCCAAGTTCTGGTCAGCCTTCCATCGCCTTACTGGAACTAAACCCTCCCCCTACTATCCTCTTCTCCATGATGATCACCCCTTCCCTGACACCCTTAGTACGGCCAATCACTTTGCCTCCTACCTCTCAGATGTCTTTTCCATCCTCGACGATCCCCAGTTCGATTACTTCCTCTTCCCGGATGTCCGTGATCGAACTGACACCTCTGTCCCACTCCCTCTCCCCCCCTCACACCTGGTTTCCAGTACTTGGACAACATGGCACACACAGAACTCAATGCCCCTATCACTACACAGGATCTCATTGCTACACTCCGCACAAAACGCAACACCGCTCCTGGTCACGATCGTGTCACCTACCGCCACCTTCGTGAAGCTCCTGTCTCTTTCCTCTCCACCCAGGCCACGCTCTACAATGTCGTCCTGTCCACTGGCTACTACCTCGAACTGTGGAAAACCTCCCGTATCCTGATGTTCCTTAAACCCGATAAACCACCGTCAGCCGTCTCCTCCTACAGTCCCATCAGCCTTACCTCGGTCTTCAGCAAGGTCCTGGAATCCATCCTCACCCGCCGCATCCACCAGCATCTCCACCAGCACTACCTCCTTCCCGTTACCCAATGTGGCTTTCGGCCGTCCTTCTCTTCCGATGACCTTCTCCTTCACCTCACTCATCTCCTTTCCGAACAGCTTAATTCCCATTTCCCATCGCTCCCCTATCTTCCTCTCCCTGGACCTCGAACATGCCTATGATCGCATATGGCATTCCGGTCTCCTCTTCAAGCTCCAAACCTTCGCCCTTCCCATTAACTATGCCCGTCTGATCGGCTCCTTTCTCTCCAAACGTCCTTCCTACATCACCATCCATAACACGGATTCCTACACACTGGTGTGCCCCAAGGATCTGTCCTCTCCCCCCTTCTGTACCTTTTGTATACGGCGGACATGCCACCGTCATCGCCCCCTGTCCACCTTCTCCAGTTTGCCGATGCCACCGCCTTCCTTGCCCTTGCCCCCACCCTGCAGCGTTCTCAACACCTTTTCCAATGTCACCTCGACTGGTTCACCGCTTGATGCAACCAGTGGTTGCTTAAGGTCAATCCCTCCAAAACCCAGGCGATCATTGTAGGCAAAACCACCCCTTCCTTCCGCCTCCTCGATTTCTATCTAACCATCTATGGCCGTCCTATCACCCTCTCCCCCACCCTTAAGTACCTTGGTGTCACCCTCAACCGTCGCCTCTCCTGGACCCCCCATCTCTGGACAATCCAAGCCAAGGCAGACTCCCAACTCTGTCTCCTCAAGCTCCTTTCCGTCCGTACGTGGAGTCTGGACCCCTCCACCACACTCCACACCTATAAATCCCTCATCCGCCCTATCCTCAGTTACGCACATCCTGCTTGGATCTCCGCCCCCCCCCCCTACCTTTTACAAATCCCTTCAGATACTTGAACGCCATGCTCTCCGCCTCGCCTATCACATCCGTCTCCCCTCCACCACGCGGATCCTGTATGACCTTATTCCGTTCCCCCACCTCCTCCTTTTCCTCGAGTGGATACAAATCCTCTACACCTCCTGTAAACGCGATCCTCCTCACCCGCTTGTCTGACCCATCCTTTACCACCCCCACCCGCTGTCGCGCCTGCATCTCCACGTCCCACCTGCTCCCCATCTCTCCACCCTCCTTACCCTCTACCAAGGTGGCTTCCGCCAGCTCCCCCTCCCTGATGATGTCCTCCTCCCTCCATCTACCCTTCCTACCAACTTTGATCCTCCCCTCCCACTTCCTGTGTTTTTTCCTTTGGGCACCCTCCCTCCCTTCTCTCTCCTTTTCCCTCCATCCCCCCTTCCTCCACCCCTCTTCCCCCGGGCTTCCCCTACCCCCCTCCTCCCTTCCTTCCTTCCCCCTATCTCCCCTGCCCTTGGCATCTCTGCTCTCCCCTCTCCCACCCCCCTCCTCCTCTCTTGCAGGTCCCCGGACTCGTACACGCTCAGTGGACATTTGCGCGCCGGAGATCATCGCCATCAGTGTCTCGTGTGTGTGCCTTCGTGTTTGTGTTTAGTGTTCTTTCGCCGTCACGCCCCACTGTTCACATGTGACGTCGCAGTCATCAATGTTCGTGCGCCGTGTCAACAGGTTTTAGTGTTTTTTCTTGTCTAGCATGAACGGCTTCGTGTCTAATGTTTTCTGTGTCTACAGTTTTGTGCCCGCCATTTGTAGTGTATCATCTGTAACCCCCCCCCCCCCCCCTTTATGTCTTATATTGTACCACTCAAGGCTGAAGAGCAGCGTACTATGCTGCTGACTGCTCACCTTTGTGCAAGGTGTTTAAAATAACAATAAAGAAAAAAAAGGAAAAAAAGAAAAGAAAAGAATAAAAATGTAGGTACATTTGAACATTTTATTTCGGTTGTTCCAATGTGATACATGTACCTTTGTGAACTTATCATTTCTGAGAACGCATGCTGTTACAGCGTGATTACCTGTAAATACCACATTAATGCAGTAAATGCTCAAAATGATGTCCGTCATTGCATTTGGCAATACGTGCAACGACATTCCTCTCAACAGCGAGTAGTTCGCCTTCCGTAATGTTCGTACATGCATCGACAATGGGGTGACGCATGTTGTCAGGCATTGTTAGCGGATCACGATAGCAAATATCCTTCAACTTTGCCCACAGAAAGAAATCTGGGGACGTCAGATCCGGTGAACGTGGTGCTTCAACGACCAATCCACCTGTCATGAAATATGCTATTCAATACCGCTTCAACCGCACCGAGCTATGTGCCGGACATCCATCATGGTGTAAGTACATCACCATTCTGTCATGCAGTGAACCATCTTGTAGTAATATCAGTAGAATATTACGTAGGATATCAGCGTACATTGCACCATTTAGATTGCCATCGATAAAATGAGGGCCAATTATCCTTCCTCCCATAATGCCGCACCATACATTAACCCGCCAAGATCGCTGATGTTCCACCATCGTGGATTTTCCGTTGCCCAATAGTGCATATTATGCTGGTTTACGATACCGCTGTTGGTGAATGACGCTTCGTCGCTAAATAGAACGCGTGCAAAAAATCTGTCATCGTCCCGTAATTTCTCTTGTGCCCAGTGGCAGAACTGTACACGACGTTCAAAGTCGTAGCCATGCAATTCCTGGCGCATAGAAATATGGTACGGATGCAATCGATGTTGATGTAGCATTCTCAACACCGACGTTTTTGAGATTCCCGATTCTCGCACAATTTGTCTGCTACTGATGTGCGGATTAGCCGCGACAGCAGCTGAAACACCTACTTTGTCATCAACATTTATTGCAGGTCGTGGTTGACGTTTCACATGTGGCTGAACACTTCCTGTTTCCTTAAATAACGTAACTATCCGGCGAACGGTCCGGTCACTTGGATGATGTCGTCCAGGATACCGAGCAGCATACATAGCACACGCCCGTTGGTCATTTTGATCATAATAGCCATACATCAACACGATATCGACCTTTTCCGCAATTGGTAAACGGTCCATTTTACCACGGGTAATGTATCACGAAGCAAATACCGTCCGCACTGGAGGAATGTTACGTGATATCACATACTTACATGTTTGTGACTATTACAGCGCCATCTATCACAAAGCGAAGAAAGTGGTCCAACTAAAACATTCATATATCTTTACGTAATACACGAATATGAAATAAAAATGGGGGTTCCTATTTTTAAAAAACGCAGTTGATATCCGTTTGACCTATGGCAGCGCCACCTAGCAGGCCAACCATAGCGCCATCTGGTTTCTCCCTTCTAAGCTAGACGAGTTTCGTTCTTTGTAGTTTTTTCGTTTGATGCTTATTTCGTGAGATATTTGGCCCGGTCACTATCAATGTACCACCCTGTATACAGTGTGGGCCTACAGCACAGATAAATCTGACTCACCTTAAGATCAACATATTTCAGAAGCATGAATAAATGCTACAATCTCACAATCGACAGTGATGTGCTTTAGGCCCTTATGATTCTCAGCGCCTCAAATGGATTACTGTATGATACACGACTGGCCGTTAAAATTGCTACACCACGAAGATGATGTGCTACAGACGCGAAATTTAACCGTCAGGAAGAAGATGCTGTGATATGCAAATGATTAGCTTTTCAGAGCATTCACACAAGGTTGGAGTCGATGGCGACACCTACAACGTGCTGACATGAGGAATGTTTCCAACCGATTTCTCATACACAAACAGCAGTTGACCGGCGTTGCTTGGTGAAACGTTGTTGTGATGCCTCGTCTAAGGAGGAGAAATGCGTACCATCACGTTTCCGACTTTGATAAAGGTCAGATTGTAGACTATCGCGATTGCGGTTTATCGTATCACGACATTGCTGCTCGCGTTAGTCGAAATCCAATGACTGTTAGCAGAATATGGAATCGGTGGGTACAGGAGGCCAAAACGAAACGCCGTGCTGGATCCCAACGGCCTCGTATCACTAGCAGTCGAGATGACAGGCATCTTATCCGCATGGCTGTAACGGATCGTGCAGCCACATCTCGATCCCTGAGTCAACAGATGGGGACGTTAGCAAGACAACAACCATCTGCACGAACAGTTCGACGACGTTTGCAACAGCATGAACTATCAGCTCGGAGACCATGGCTGCCGTTATCTTTGACGCTGCATCATAGACAGGAGCGCCTGCAATGGTGTACTCAACGACGAACCTGGGTGCACGAATGGCAAAACGTCATTTTTTCGGATGAATCCAGGTTCTGTTTTCAGAATCATGATGGTCGCATTCGTGTTTGGCGACATCGCGGTGAACGCACATTGTAAGCGTGTATTCGTCATTGCGATACTGGCGTTTCACCTGGCGTGATGGTATGGAGTGCCATTGGTTACACGTCTCGGTCACCTCTTGTTCACATTGACGGCACTTTGAACAGTGGACGTTACATTTAAGATGTGTTACGACCTGTGGCTCTACCCTTCATTCGATCCCTGCGAAACCCTACATTTCAGCAGGATAATGCACGACCGCATGTTGCAGGTCCTATACGGGCCTTTCTGGATACAGAAAATGTTCGACTGCTGCCCTGGCCAGCACATTCTCCAGATCTCTCACCAATTGAAAACGTCTGGTTAATGGTGGCCGAGCAACTGGCACGTCACAATACGCCAGTCACTATTCTTGATTAACTGTGGTATCGTGTTGAAGCTGCATGGGCAGCTGTACCTGTACACGCCATCCAAGCTCTGTTTGACTCAATGCCCAGGCGTATCAAGGACGTTATTACAGTCAGAGGTGGTTGTTCAGGGTACAGATTTCTCAGGATCTTTGCACCCAAATTGCGTGAAAATGTAATCGCATGTCAGTTCTAGAATAATATATTTGTCCAATGAATACCCGTTTATCATCTGCATTTCTTCTTGGTGTAGCAAGTTTACTGGCCAGCAGTGTAATTTTCTACATAAAATCTCTCTCATACGCTTATGGCTATCGATGTGCTGTATCTATATCTCCCCACAATAGGACACATCATAATTTTCTCTGGACATGCTGCAACATAAGCCACAGTAACTTTTCATTTGCAAAACATTTCAGACAAGCAGTACAGTTCTCGTTTGGATGCGTACAGCACCCAAAAAAATTATGGTATATCCACACTCACACCGCTACGTATCTCGATTCTCCTCAGTTCTAGAAAATTATCTGACGTTTAAGTCTTCCAGTCAGCGATTCCGGAAAGTGCTGCATCCTGCTATGATTCTCTCAAAGAAGTGTTATAAAGCACAAGCGTCTGGCACTATGCGATAATCAACACCACTCCTGCGGACGAAAGGGTTGGAAAGAAATCACCAATATGGGTTGGTGCACTGTAATCAACATCGGGGTCGATAGTACAATAAGTAAAAGGAGGGAATACGCTCAGGGGTGCCGATGAGGGGACGTTCTACACTATGTGATCAAAAGTATCCGGACACCTGGCTAAAAATGACTTACAAGTTCGTGGCGCCCTCCATCGGTAATTCTGCAATTCAATATGGTATTGGCCCACACTTAGCCTTGATGACAGCTTCCACTCTCGCCGGCATACGTTCAATCAGGTGCTGGAAGGTTTCTTGGGAAATAGCAGCCCTTTCTGAGTGCTGCTCTGGGGAGAGGTGTCGATGTCGGTCAGTGAGGCCTGGCAGAAAGTCGGCGTTCCAAAATATCCCAGAGGTGCTCTATAGGATTCAGGTCAGGGTTCTGAGCAGGCCAGTCCATTACAGGGATGCTACTGTCGTGTAACCACTCCGCCACAGGCCGTGCATAATGAACAGGTGCTCGATCGCGTTGAACGATGCAATCGCCATCCCCAAATTGCTCTTCAACAGTGCGAAGCAAGAAAAGCGTAAAACATCAATATAGGCCAGTGCAGTGATAGTGCCACGCAAAACAAAAATGGCTCTGAGCACTATGGGACTTAACATCTATGGTCATGAGTCCCCCTAGAACTTAGAACTACTTAAACCTAACCAACCTAAGGACAGCACACAACACCCAGTCATCACGAGGCAGAGAAAATCCCTGACCCCGCCGGGAATCGCACCCGGGAACCCGGGCGTGGGAAGCGAGAACACTACCGCACGACCACGAGCCGCGGACCCACGCAAAACAACAAGGGGTGCAAGCCCTCTCCATGAAAAACACGAACTCACCATAACACCACCGCCTCCGAATTTTACTGTTGGCACTACACACGCTGGCCAATGACGTTCACCGGGCATTCGCCATACACACAACCTGCCATCGGATCGCCACACTGCTTGCCGTGATTCGTCACTCCACACGTTTTTCCACTGTTCAATCGTCCATTATTTACGCTCCTTACACCAAGGGAGGCGTCGCTTGGTGTTTACCATCGTTATGTGTGGCCTATGAGCAGCCGCTCGACGATGAAATCCAAGTTTTCTCACCTCCTTCCTAACTGTCATAGTACTTGCAGTGGATCCTGATGCAGTTTGGAATTCCTGTGTGATGGTCTGGATAGATGTCTGTATATTACACATTACGACCCTCTTCAACTGTCGGTGGTCGCTGTCATTCAACAGACAAGCCTCCCGCCGTCACAAATTTGGCGATGAATAAGGGGTGTAATTGCAATTTTTTTTAAAAAAAGCCCTAGAGTCTTTTTTGTTTTATCGATTTCACCACTTCCACGAAACCTGTTCGTATTTTTGATAGTGTCGACTCTATATATTCAGACCACCAAGTCGGGGCTTGTGTCAGTGCATTCTATGGAGGAGGAGGATATTAGTCTTTAAGGTCCCGTCGACAACGAGGTCATTAGGGACAGAGCGCAAGCTCGGATTAGGGAAGGATGGGGAAGGAAATCGGCCGTGCCCTTTCAAGGGAACCGTCCCGGCATTTGCCTGAAACGATTTAGGGAAATCACAGAAAACCTAAATCAGGATGTCTGGACGTGGGTTTGAACCGTCGTCTTCCCGAATGCGAGTCCAGTGTGCTACCACTGCGCTACCACGCTCGGTGGTGTATTCCATCCATAGCTACCGTAGACCTACCCACCACGACCCAGATCATACAAAGTTCCCCTGACTAAGAAATCACTGCGAGTGCAATATGTACTAGAGTACCTCCATTCGGAGTTAATTTTCATGGGCCGAGCATATGTGTGGAGAAACTGCAATATTGTTCTGTATCATTTCTAAGCTCGTTTTTAGGTTCCTGTTGTTAAGAACCGTACCTGTTTAATACTTTGGAGCAGGAAGAATCACCGTGAGACGGATCTGTTGTTGTTCAGCTGGCAAAATTGTGTCTGGCAGGAAAAAACAAAAGAGCCTGTTAGAGCGTCATACAAATATTTTGTTTGTTACACGTGCGAGAAACGGCGACTTAATTATACATACTTGTTTAGATCCTACAGCATGTGTGTGGTGGAGCTGACCTTTCAAAAGGGAATACCATGTTATGTAGAAACCTCCTATAGGCTTAAACGCAAAGAATACTTTATTCCAAGCGTACAATAGACTTCTGCTTGTCCGTTTCGGCGCACCAGCTGTATGTAGCCGTATATTTACTATGAATCCATAGTCATTCAATTATGCAACTTCAAGAGTGTGCAGGATGTCTGTAAATTTGGTAATGCCGTAATGCTGATAGTGAATTTGAGGAGTGGTTGATTGATTTTAACAGGGGAGCTAAAACAGCTTAAGTCTGACCCGCCACTACCCGCACCGACACCGGGTTTATTGTGCAGTATCGCTCCCTGTATATCTAGTAAAGCCAACCAGTGCCCTTCAATAGTGCAAGGAGTCCCTCTACCAGTTTTTGTTAGACACAATTTCTTCAGGTCTAGTTGTCCCGAAGATTCTGTATCTTTTACTCTCCAATGCCATGCATTCGAAGATTAGGTGTGATGCAGTTTCTTCACCCTCATCACAGATCCTACATTTAGGGTCCTCTTCCATTGTACCCATTGTGTGTAGGTGTTATTTGAAGTTCCCATGACCGGTCATCAGTCTAGTCATGAGTTTGATCTCTTTCCTGTTCAATCCCAGGATTACAGAGCTTCTTTTAAAACATGGCTTCGCCATCATCACCTTACGATGATTTTGTTGATGGACCTTGGTCCAATATCCTACGTGCTGTTTCCTAAGCCATTTCCGTAGTTCTAATTTCATCGTAGCCTTGGTGATTGTCAAGACAGGTTCCGGTCCAATAAATGGAGTTGTTGCCCCCATCCTAGCCAATCTATCGGCTTGTTCATTGCCACAGATCCCTGAGTGGCCAGGGACCCACACTAGGTTCACCCTATTGCTTCCCCCTAGCTCCACCAGAGGCCTGTGGCAATCTGCAACAATCTTAGGTCTCGTTGCAGGAGCTGCCAATGATTTCAGGGCTGCCTGGCTATCTGAATAGATGTAGATGCTACGGTCATTGTAGCACCTATGCATACTCTCCTCCACACATGCCCTGATTGCAGTAATTTCAGCTTGGAATACAGAGGCCAGTTTCCCTAGAGAGATGATGCTCACCAGTCTTGGCAGAACCCCGTACAACCCTGCCCCAATGCGTTGATCTGTTTTCGACCTATCGGTGAACCAAACGATGTCCCCTGTATGATGTCGAACTGTTTCCTCCCACTGCTCCTTACTTCCAATTATTATGTTGTAGGGCTTGTCCAAGCAGTTGGGAGTTATTATATAGTCGGCAGGCATTTTCCCTGCCATACCTATATTTACCTCACTCATTATGTTAGTGTGTGATTCTGGATATCCGAATGAGACCCAGTTTTGGCCCCAGCTGCTGCCTCCATCTTAACCCAAAGGTGAAGTGGAGGCATATCCAGCATGGCTTCCATTCCATAGGTTGGTGTGCTGTTAATTCAGCCCATTGTAGCTAAGCAGGCCAATCTCTGCACCTTAGCAAGCTCCTTAGCAGCAACCCGCTGTTCTACCTTCTTTCACCACACTACAGTCCCATAGGAAATCCTAGGTCCACCACTGTGGTGTATATCCAGTGCATACCCCTGGGGTTTAGGCCCCAGTTTTTGCCACAAGCCCTCCTAGTACTCACTAAAGTACTTTGCCTTGGGGCAGATGCTCTTAATATGAGGGCTCAAAGTTAGCTTCTCATCCAAGGTTACGCCTAGATATTTCTCTATCCCCTTCACAGGTAGAGTTTCATCGAAGAGCTTTAGATTCCATCTTGTGTGCTGAATATGTGTCTTCATAAATGGCACCGCAACAGTCTTCTTAGGATTAACTCTCAGATCGTGTTTAATGCACCATTCTTGCACAATGTCCAATCCTCCTTGTGCCATATTCCTGACTGTGTCAGTGAATTAGCCAAGTATTACTATGACAAGGTCATCTGCGTATCCTTGGCAGAAGGATTGTCTGGAATTTAGTTCCTCAATGAGTTCGTTCACCACTAGATTCCACAATAGAGGAGACAAAAAAAAAAGTTTCAAATGGCTCTGAGCACTATGGGACTTAACATCTGTGGTCATCAGTCCCCTGGAACTTAGAACTACTTAAACCTAACTAACCTAAGGACATCACACACATCCATGCCCGAGGCAGGATTCGAACCTTCCACCGTAGCAGTCACGTGGTTCCAGACTGAAGCGCCTAGAACCGCACGGCCACACCGGCCGGCTAGAGGAGACAAAACTTATCCTTGTGGGTAGCCTCTAGTGGTCTGAATTACCATCTTTTCATTCATCATCGTAGCCTCTACCTTCCTTCCACTAAGCATGGCCCTGGTCAACCTATATATAGTGGTCCCCAGGTCATGCACCTCTGCTGCCCTTACCATGGAATCGAAGGTCGTGTTACTGAAGGCCCCATCGATATCCAGGAAGATGCAGAGGGCTATTTCTTGGAAGTGAAGTGCTTTTTCCACCTTCCCAACGAGTTCAAATGGCTCTGAGCACTATGGGACTTAACAGGTGTGGTCATCAGTCCCCTAGAACTTAGAACTACTTAAACCTAACCTAACCTAAGGTCATCACACACATCCATGCCCGAGGCAGGATTCGAACCTGCGACCGTAGCGGTCGCACGGTTCCGGACTCCACGTCTAGAACCGCGAGACCACCGTGGCCCCAACGAGTTGGTGGAGAGCTGTCTCACATGATTTACCTGGTTGGTATGCGTGTTGGTTTTGGTGTAGAGGGACTCTACTTAGCCTCATCTCCCCAACATATACATTAACCAGTTTTTCAAATGTTTTGAGAATGAAGGAGGACAGACTGATTGGTCTCATATCCTTGGCCTTGATATGATCAGTTCTCTCTGGCTTCGGAATGAAGACAACCTTCACTGCCATCCAAGCATTGGGAATGATTCCTACTGCTAGGCTAACCCTGAATAGCCTGCATAGGACTCTTATAAGCTTTCCTCCTGCCTGTTGCAGGATAGCTGGAAAAATTCTATCTAGGCCAGGGGACTTGAACGGTTGGAATGTTCCCACCGCCCACTGGATTTTGTTGAAGTTCACACACTCCTTGGCCGTTTCCCAGTCCTCTCTTTGAGTGCCTGAGAACTGTTGTCTCTCTGGGGTCACATACCCATCTGTGTTGTCCGGCAGAGCATATTGAGGAAAGTGAGTTTTGAGGAGCAATTCCAGTGTCTCATGTACTGCCTTTGTATATTCCCCATCCTCCTTCCTGAACGTACCTCCTGGATTGGTTGGTACTCTAGTGAGAATCTTGTGAAGTCTGGCTCGTGCAGCCGTGCCTTCCACTTCCTCACAGAATGCCTTCCAGGATGCCTCCTTTGCTTGTCTTATTGCAAGATTGTAATTGACAAGGGCCTCACGATATTTAGCCCATTGTCCTTTACGTCTCGCAATATTAAACAGTTTCCGCACCTGTTTTCTTTGCGTTTCCAGTTTGTTATTCCACCAAGGAACACTCCTATTTGTGCACTTCCTGGTGACTGTGCAGTTGTCATTATGGCAGAGGTAACAGCCTCTGCTACTTCGTCAAATTCTACTGGCTTCCTTATCGAGGTTTTAATTTCCGATAAGCCTAAGTCAAGGTCCTCCCTATATGTCTCCCAGTCTGTTTCCCTGGAATTCCTATAGGTCATGGTCTGTCTCATTCCCATTTCAACCTTGGATTTAATGTACATGTGGTACGATGAGGATAGCTCCAACACCACATGCCATTGTTTGACATAGCTACCCTTCTTCATGGAATCAAATGTTATGTCAATTACTTCTTCCTTTCTGCTATTCGTGAATGTAAGTTCATTGCCCATATTCAGGACCTCTAAGTTGTTATCTAAAAGAAATTCAATAAGGTACTCACCTCTACTGTTGTTGTCCTTGCTGCCCCACACTAGATTGTGGGCACTGGCGTCGCATCCCACCAGCCGTTGATCACCTTGCCGATGGCAAGTCTTCACCAATCTCCTCACCTGCAAGGGAGGAGGAGAGCTGTCTTCGTAAGGAAGGTATGCTGAGGCCAAAATATTTTCCCTCGCGATACCTCCCTCCTATTGCTGCATTTTAATGGTCACTAAGCCCCTAGAGCAGCAATCCATCATTGGCATGAAAGAAATGCCATTTCTTACATAGATGCATGTTCTGGAGTTTCTTAGATCCCTAGCATAGGTCAGCTTACCTCCAGTGCCTCTGAGGCCCGATACACCTCCTTTGTATAAATAGGGTTTTTGTATTAGGGCCACGTCCACCTCCTGTCTCCCCAGGCTCCGTATTACTGCCATGTTTGAGGTCTTTGAGAACCCTGACGGTGACCTGTGAGAATCCTAAAAACAGTTTCAGTTCCTGCTCCCACATCGCCTTCAGGGACTTCTTACCAACCTCTGCCACCAGGGCTCCTTCCAGAGCAACCTTCTGGTTAATCACTCTCCAGTCTTCTGTCGAGGCTTTTTGGTTCTGGGCCCCTATTTTCCCGAACAGAGTCTTGGGAAAGACTTCCTTAAGAATCTTAGGTACCCATAATAATATGTTTGCGGTCTTAAGAGGCTCTGCTGCCGTCTCGACCAGCACCTCCGCATCTTCCCACGGGGATATCATGGACACCTTGTCCTTGAGCCATTCTACCGTGTGCACCCCCTCACAGACAAAAATGAGTGCACCACGATCTAGATAGACCCTCCTGAAGTTGGGACCTGGGCCAGCGTCCCCCCCCCCCCCCCAAATCTTTTCAAAGAGGGCCGTCAGTACTAGTTCCTCCTGCTGCGAGGTGATGGCCACCAGTGGATAATGTTCCTGTATAACTGCCATTCTGAAACGGAGACTGCAGTACTATAGGTCTGTTTCCCTATTTCTTGCCTCGGTTTTTTCTGGATTCGCTTATTCAGGGAGAAGGGAGTCTTTGATTACTCCCTTATCCGCTTACTACCTGCCTTTGACGTTGTGGGGGTCTGCGTGTCCCCTTCAACCTTCCGCAGCGTCTCCTCCTCCTCCGCCTCCACCGCCATCACGTCCACGGCGATCTCTTGAGGTACAGCACATACCCATCAACACATCACCGCAAGCATCTACGTCTACATCTACATATATACTCCGCTAGCAACCAAGCGGTGTGTGGCGGAGGGCCAAAGGTCATATCCCCCTCCCCTCTGTTCCACTCTCGGATCGGGCGAGGGAAAAACGACTGTCTGAACGCCTCAGTACGAGCTCTAATTTCCCTTGTCTTTGAATGGTGATCATTGTACGATTTGAAAGTTGGTGGTAATAATATATCCTCTACATCCTCGGCGAAGATCGGATTTCGGAATTTAGTGAGCAGCCCCTTCCTTTTAGCACGTCGCCTATTTGCAAGTGCGCCCCACTTCAAACTTTCAATGAAATTTGTAACGCTCGCGCTGGCTAAACGTACCAGTCACGAATCTTGCCTTCTCAATCTCTTGAATCAGACCCAACTGGTAAGGGTCCCATACAGACGAACAACACTCTAAGACTGGAGAAACTAACGTATTGTAAGCAATTTCCTTTGTTGAAGGACTGCATCGCTTCAGGATTCTACCAATAAACCGCAATCTAGAGTTAGACTTGTCCGTTGCTTGTGTAATCTGATCATTCCATTTGAGGTTATTCCGAATAGTCACACCCAGATACTTGACGGATGTTAGCGCTTCCAAAGACTGGGCATTTATTTTGTGCTCGTACATTAATGGGGATTTTCGTCTTGTTACACTCCTGGAAATTGAAATAAGAACACCGTGAATTCATTGTCCCAGGAAGGGGAAACTTTATTGACACATTCCTGGTGTCAGATACATCACATGATCACACTGACAGAACCACAGGCACATAGACACAGGCAACAGAGCATGCACAATGTCGGCACTAGTACAGTGTATATCCACCTTTCGCAGCATGCAGGCTGCTATTCTCCCATGGAGACGATCGTAGAGATGCTGGATGTAGTCCTGTGGAACGGCTTGCCATGCCATTTCCACCTGGCGCCTCACTTGGACCAGCGTTCGTGCTGGACGTGCAGACCGCGTGAGACGACGCTTCATCCAGTCCCAAACATGCTCAATGGGGGACAGATCCGGAGATCTTGCTGGCCAGGGTAGTTGACTTACACCTTCTAGAGCACGTTGGGTGGCACGGGATACATGCGGACGTGCATTGTCCTGTTGGAACAGCAAGTTCCCTTGACGGTCTAGGAATGGTAGAACGATGGGTTCGATGACGGTTTGGATGTACCGTGCACTATTCAGTGTCCCCTCGACGATCACCAGTGGTGTACGGCCAGTGTAGGAGATCGCTCCCCACACCATGATGCCGGGTGTTGGCCCTGTGTGCCTCGGTCGTATGCAGTCCTGATTGTGGCGCTCACCTTCACGGCGCCAAACACGCATACGACCATCATTGGCACCAAGGCAGAAGCGACTCTCATCGCTGAAGACGACACGTCTCCATTCGTCCCTCCATTCACGCCTGTCGCGACACCACTGGAGGCGAGCTGCACGATGTTGGGGCGTGAGCGGAAGACGGCCTAACGGTGTGCGGGACCGTAGCCCAGCTTCATGGAGACGGTTTCGAATGGTCCTCGCCGATACCCCAGGAGCAAAAGTGTCCCTAATTTGGTGGGAAGTGGCGGTGCGGTCCCCTACGGCACTACGTAGGATCCTACGGTCTTGGCGTGCATCCGTGCGTCGCTGCGGTCCGGTCCCAGGTCGACGGGCACGTGCACCTTCCGCCGACCACTGGCGTCAACATCGATGTACTGTGGAGACCTCACGCCCCACGTGTTGAGCAATTCGGCGGTACGTCCACCCGGCCTCCCGCATGCCCACTATACGCCCTCGCTCAAAGTCCGTCAACTGCACATACGGTTCACGTCCACGCTGTCGCGGCATGCTACCAGTGTTAAAGACTGCGATGGAGCTCCGTATGCCACGGCAAACTGGCTGACACTGACGGCGGCGGTGCATAAATGCTGCGCAGCTAGCGCCATTCGATGGCCAACACCGCGGTTCCTGGTGTGTCCGCTGTGCCGTGCGTGTGATCATTGCTTGTACAGCCCTCTCGCAGTGTCCGGAGCAAGTATGGTGGGTCTGACACACCGGTGTCAATGTGTTCTTTTTTCCATTTCCAGGAGTGTATACGCAGTAGGTTACACTTACTAATATTGAGACATAACTGCCAGTCATTACACCACGCACTTATTTTCTGTAACTCCTCACTGATTTGTTCACAACTTTCGTGTGCAGACTGCAGCATAATCAGCAAACAGTCTAATGCCGCTGTCAATACCATCAATCAAATCGTTACTGTAAATCGTAAAAAGTCATCCCATTCACGACGACATACTGCGGCTAGTGGCAGTTTTTTCTCTCCTGTCCTTTTAGTGAAAGATATCAGGTCACACTCGGTGACTGCAGACGCCTCTGAGGAGCGAATCTCGTTCATGTGGATCGAGAATCCGGCAGGAGGATACAGCGATCCTGTCTGTTAGAAAACTTCTATCCAGCCGTATATGTCATCGGATAGACCGTACAGGCGCACTTTTCGGAGCAAGCGACAGTGCGGAACGGAGTCGAGCGCCTTTCGAAAGTCAAGAAATATGGCATCAACCTGGGAGCCAGTATCTAGAGCCTGTTGTATATTATGCACAAAGAGTGCCAGCTGAGTCACCTAGTTGTAGTTATAGTATTAGTAATAGAGATGATACTGCGGCTAGTGGCAGTTTTTTCTCTCCTGTCCTTTTAGTGAAAGATATCAGGTCACACTCGGTGACTGCAGACGCCTCTGAGGAGCGAATCTCGTTCATGTGGATCGAGAATCCGGCAGGAGGATACAGCGATCCTGTTGGTTTTCTAAGGGCGTGTCTTCCTGTAGTGGAGAAGGACCTCCTCAAGGTAGTCAATGATCCGCAGTATCCCGCCATTGGCCACTAAATGCAGTGCGGTGCTCAGCGGCAAACTATCGCACCCCCTTCCCCCCCCCCCCCCCCCCCCCCCCCCCGCCAAAGTTGATTGTGGCACTGAGGAGATAAGTCTTAATTATCTTTTGGGGGAAAATGGCCGAGTGGTTTCGTAAATTCTCCTTGTGTGCTATACTGGCCTGGTTTTCCGAGATGAAAGTGCGAGGGTCAGCTAAAGCACTCAGCTGAATACTACACCTTGACGTCCAGACACATATCTATGATCAGGTAAATGGAGGGTCTAGCTATATAGAGCCACCTAAAGATATAGCTAATCAGCGGGCATGTATTAATGTCGAAAATAGAGAGGACCAGGCTTGTTTTGCATGGTCTATCCTAGCTTGCGAGAGAAATTACGATTGTAGGGATCATTCTGAGTGTTCCGGTACATACCATGTACCTAAAGATACTACCCCTGGAGTGTATAACTTTGATGGTATAGAGTTTCCCGTCAAGATCCAGGACATACCTAAATTTCAGGCCCAGAGTACCGGAATATTAGTTCATGTTTATGGCCTGGAGAAGAAAAGCAAGTCACATGAACAGGACAAGCATACTGTCGTCGGCCCCCCCTCCATTTCTCAAAATTTGTTAGTGAGCGTAAGATGCATGTAAACATCCGACAAGTTATCAGTGGCACATCCAGTAGATTGCGCTTCCAAGGACCCGGCATCTGTTATTATGCCTACTGAGGAAAACAAATTCATGAACTTTAAAAATGCTCACCACCACGACCGATGACCGTTTATAGTGTACACCGACTTTGAATGACTCCTCGCTCCTGGGACCCCACGACCTCACTTATGACTTTTACAGAAAAACGAGTACCATATGCGGCAGCGTACCAAATTGTATCGTCCTATGATTCCAGTCTTAACCACTACAAATCTTATGCCGGGATAATCCTACAGTTTGGCTGCTCACTGAGCTCGAAGAACTTTCAGGGGGGGGGGGGGGGGGGGGGGGGGTTGATAATTGATAAGCTTTACAGTGATACACAATAACGTGCTTGTCTGTCATATTTTTCGATTGGCGTTAGACAGAAATGCAAAAAAATTCCTCGCAGGGACCGCTGCCTTCTTACAGGGAAGTTCCGTGGCGCAGCTCACAACACGTGTATTTGAAGTACCACCCAGCAGCGCACATACCCGTTTTCTTCCATAATTTAAGCGGGTATGATGCTCACTTTCTAGTTGAGCACTTGCCTGATTTCGGCATGGGGAAAGGTCAGTATCTTACCTAAGAACGTCGAAAAACACATTTCATTTTCCAAATGAATGACACTAAGAATTATGCTCCACTTCCTTCATACGCTACGTTTTATTCAGGCGCCACTCTAGAAACTCGTTGGAACTTCACCCGGGAGGAGTTACACATACCACTCGAGCTGCGTTTCCCGCCGAGGAAAAGTTTAACTTGTGGCTAGGAAGGGGGTTTTCCTGTACGAGTGTGTGGATCGTATGGCGAAACTCAACGAAACCAGGCTACCCGACATAACTGCATTCTGCAGCAACCTCACAGGCGATGCCACAACCGATCCAGAGTATGAGCATGCTGTGAATATTTGGTGCGAATTCAACATCCCCACTTTAGGAGAGTATGCACGGCTTTACGTGGATACAGACGTGCGCTCGCTTGCGAAAGTTTTCGAGAAATTCCGGAGTCTATGCATGACTACATATTCTCTGGATCCCGCCTTTTATTAAATTGCACATGGGTTGTCTTGGGACGCAGTGCTCTGGTAAACGTAGTGCAACATCGAATTATTGACCGATGCTGACATCCTCCTTTTCTTTGAGCGAGAGATCTGTGGGGAAATTTGCCAATGTATCCATGGGCATGCGAAGGCAAATAACCTTTGTATGGGTGATAGATTCGATGCATCCACTGATTCAAATGGTTCAAAAAGCTCTAAGCACTATGGGACTTAACATCTGAGGTTATCAGTCCCCTAGACGTAGAACTACTTAAACCTAACTAACCTAAGGACATCACACACATCCATGCCCAAGGCAGGATTCGAACCTGAGACCGTAGCAGCCACGTGGTTCTGGACTGAAGCGCCTAGAACAGCTCGACCACAGCGGCCGGCTTCCACTGATTCGATTTACATAATGTACTTTGATGTAAATAACTTAAGTGGGCACGCCATGCAACAATCACTGCCGATTGGTGAGTTTTGGTGGGTGTCCGAAGACCAATGCGAGGGATTAAGTGAAGAAATCGTGGGGGGTATGGCAGCTGATTCTGATGTAGGGTATGTGGTGGAGGCAGAACTCACACACCCTATTAGTCAGCACTATGCGCACGCCGATTTGACGCTGTGTCCAGAGCAACTAGTTCTGTGGAAGCGTTAAAAGTTTGGAGCTTAGCGTGAAAGTATAGTTCACTGATTTCAAAGCCATGATGATGTTTAACGATATGACAGCACATTGCTAATTTCACTACTGTTACTAGTTGCCCCTGTTTGAATTAATTTGAAACAAATTATCTGTCCATTTCTTAAAGTATTTCCAGAGTGCACGTTTAGTTTGTGCTTGATGTCAGATGAATTATCCTTAATATCTGATCTTCCCCCATCCGCAAAAAAATATCAAAACACTTACAAATTACACATTCTGCTTGATAGTCACGCCTCCCTCGTTTTATGAAGAACCATTCATCTGAATATTTTTCTTGGAATGGACACTTCCCTTTCGGCATTTTGATTTCACTTGAAGCAATCAAACACATTAATAACAAATTAACCGCGATACGACTCAGAGAAACAGAGAATCACGTTCCTGTTTATTAGTGATTGGGAGCTCCAACGTTAGGCGGGTGATGGAGCCCCTTAGGGAAATAGCGGAAAGGTCGGGGAAGAATTCCAGTGTTCACTCTGTCTGCTTGCCGGGGGGTCTCATCCGAGATGTGGAGGAGGCCCTGTCGGCGGCGATAGAGAGCACTTGGTGCACCCGATTGCAAATTGTTCCTCATGTCGGCACCAATGACTCCTGCAGTCTGGGTTCAGAGGTCATCCTCAGTTCGTACAGGCGGTTGGCGGAATTGGTGAAGGCGGAAAGCCTCGCTCGCAGGTTGAAATCAGAGCTAACTATTTGTAGTATCGTTCCCAGAACCGATCGCGGTCCTCTGGTTTGGAGCCGAGTGGAAGGCTTAAACCAGAGGCTCAGACGATTCTGCGGAGATCTGGGGTGCAAATTTCTCGACCTCCGCTATCGGGTGGTGAAATGTAGGGTCCCCCTGAATAGGTCAGGCGTGCACTACACGCAGGAAGCGGCTACAAGGGTAGCGGAGTACGTGTGGAGTGCACATCTGGGTGTTTTAGGTTAGAGAATTCCCTTTCTAGGCCCGACAAGACGCCTCCTGAGACGCGGCAAGGTAGGAGTAGGCAAAATGCAACAGGGAATAACAATATTAATCTGCTAATAGTAAACTGCAGGAGCGTCTATAGAAAGGTCCCGGAACTCCTCTCATTAATAAACGGTCACAATGCCCAAATAGTACTAGGGACAGAAAGTTGGCTGAACCAGATGTAAACAGCAATGAAATTCTAAACTCAGATTGGAATGTATACCGCAGGGTCAGGCTGGACAGTGAAGGGGGAGGCGTGTTTATAGCGATAAGAAGTGCCATAGTATCGAAGGAAATTGACGGAGATCCGAAATGTGAAATAATTTGGGTGAAGGCCACGGTTAAAGCAGGCTCAGACATGGTAACTGGATGTCTCTATAGGCCCCCTGGCTCAGCAGCTGTTGTGGCACAGCACCTGAGGGACAATTTGGAAAATATTTCGAGTAGATTTCCCCACCATGTTATAGTTGTGGGTGGAGATTTTAATTTGCCGGATATAGACGGCGAGACTCAAACGTTTATAACGGGTGGCAGGGACAAAGAATCCAGTGAAATTTTTTAAAGTGCTTTATCTGAAAACTACCTTGAGCAGTTAGATAGACAACCGACTCGTGGCGATAACATATTAGACCTTCTGGTGACAAACAGATCTTAACTATTTGAAACAGTTACGGAGATGATAGGTAAACTCCAGTGGAAGACTCTGCAGGAGAGACGCTCAGTAGCTCGGTACGGGCTTTTATTAAAGTTTCGAGAACATACCTTCACCGAGGAGTCAAGGAGTACATTGCTCCCTCCTACGTATATCTCGCGAAGAGACCATGAGGATAAAATCAGAGAGATTAGAGCCCACACAGAGGCATACCGACAATCCTTCTTTCCACGAACAATACGAGACTGGAATAGAAGGGAGAACCGATAGAGGTACTCAAGGTACCCTCCGCCACATAACGTCAGGTGGCTTGCGGCGTATGGATGTAGATGTAGATGTAAAGCTTAAACTAAAGTGACATAAGGGACACTGATGGTGGTCTATCAATCTGACACCGCACATTCGAGTCACAGTGCTTGCATCGAGGCTCATACTTTGAAGTGAGTTCATCCCTTTTAAACATGTCAGGCAGCAAATAAAATCTAGATCACACAGTAATGGTACAAGCTGTATAGGGAACATGAAGTGATCAAAAGCGTTCACGTGACGACGACTCTTAATCAGTTTCATATAAATGTCCGAGACCACATTACACACATTTCTAGATTTCAGCGGCTCAAACACGTTGTAAGCAATAAAATTCTCTTTTCCCTGTGAATCCGTAGTCCTAAAGGCTAATTGTCATAACATATTGAGGAAGTAAGAGCTCTAGAATATTTTTTCTGGTGTGTGGCTACGGTTCTGTTCTTGGATAAGCAGAGTTGTGCAGTCAGTATCACCCTTTAGTAGCGATAGCTAAAGCATGACCATACTTTGCACAACACACTACCACTCCTCAAAATCACTATCAGCATTACGGCATTACCAAATTTACAGACATCCTGCACACTCTTGAAGTTGCATAATTAAATAACGGTGTATTCATAGTAATTATTTGGGTACCTACAGTTTGTGCGCCGAAACGGACAAGCAGAAGTCTATTGTACGCTTGGAATAAAGCATTCTTTTCATTTGAGCCTGTAGGAGGTTTCTACATGACATGGTATTCCCTTTTGAAAGCTCAGCTCCCCCACACACGTTTTATGATATAAACAGGTTTGTATAATTAAGTCGCCGTTTCTCGCACGTGTAACAAACAAAATATTTGTATGACGCTCTAACAGGCTCTTTTGTTTGACAGACTCAATTTTGCCAGCTGCAACAGCAACAGATCCGCCTCTCGGTGATTCTCTTCCTGCTCCAAAGTGTTAAACAGGTACGTTGCTTAGCAACGGGAACTTAAAAATGAGCTTAGAAATGATACAGAACAATTTTTCGGTTTCTCCACCCATATGCTCGGCCCATAAAAATTAACTCCGAATGGAGGTACTCTAGTACATATTGCACTCGCAGTGGAACTTTGTATGATCTGGGTCGTGGTAGGTAGGTCTACGGTAGCTATGGATGGAATACACCACCGAGCGGGGTATTTCAGTGGTAGCACACTGGGCTCGCATTTGGAAGGATAACGGTTCAAACCCACGTCCGGCCATCCTGATTTAGGTTTTCTGTGATTTCCCTAAATCGTTTCAGGCAAATGCCGGGACGGTTCCCTTGAAAGGGCACGGCCGATTTCCTTCTCCATCCTTCCCTAATCCGAGCTTACGCTCCGTCCCTAATGACCTCGTTGTCGACGGGACCTTAAAGACTAATCTCCTCCTCCTCTATGACTTGACGGTCTGAACATATATAGACGCCACTGTGTGTTGGCTATATTTACAACTATCAAAAATACGAACAGGTTTCGTGGAAGTGGTCAAATCGATAAAACAAAAAAGGCTCTAGGGCTTTTTTAAAATTGCATTTACATCCCTTACTCATCGACAAGTATGTGACGGCGGGAGGCTTTCTTGCAGTGTGAAAACGACACCCAGCTGGTGTGAGTGTGGACGTATCATACATATTTTGTAATACACCTATAAATGATAGTTAGAAATCTTATGCTGCTGCTTGAAATAAAGGCATTGTGGCTTATGTTACGACATATCACACTTAGAAGTTACGTTTGTGGGAAGTAATCAAACTAGTCATGTAAAAAAAATTACGTATGTCTAGTCGGAAGGGAAGGTTTAAATGGCTCTGAGCACTATGGGACTTAACATCTATGGTCATCAGTCCCCTAGAACTTAGAACTACTTAAACCTAACTAACCTAAGGACAGCACACAACACCCAGCCATCACGAGGCAGAGAAAATCCCTGACCCCGCCGGGAATCGAACCCGGGAACCCGGGCGTTGGAAGCGAGAACGCTACCGCACGACCACGAGATGCGGGCGGAAGGGAAGGATAAATTTGACGTGGTGAATTGTGATTTCAACGCACTGAGGAATATATTCGAACGTAAGGGGTGATGGATTTATTTCGTAAACAGCTGTTCAATACAGTAATGCAAACGTTCAACTGGACCTGCCATAGTGTACAAACAGGTCGGGAAATACGGCTGTAACAAAACGAATACATACACTATGTGGTCAAAAGTATCCAGACACCCCCAAAAACATACGGTTTTCATATTAGGTGCATTGTGCTGCCACCAACTGCCAGGTACTCCATATCAGCGACCTCAGTAGTCATTAGACATCGTGAGAGAGCAGAATGGGGCGCTCCGCCCAACTCACGGACTTCGAACTTGGTCTGGTGACTGGGTGTCATTTCTGTCATACGTTCGTATGCGAGATTTCCACACTCCTAAACATCCCTAGGTCCACTGTTTCCGATATGACAGTGAAGTGGAAACGTGAAGGGACACGTACAGCACAAAAGCGTACAGTCCGACCTCGTCTGTTGACTGACAGACACCGCCGACATTTGAAGAGGTCATAATGTGTAATAGGCAGACATCTAATCAGACCATCACACAGGAATTCCAAACTGCATCAGGATCCACTGCAAGTACTATGACAATTAGGCGGTAGTTGAGGAAACTTGGATTTCATGGTTGAGCGGCTGCTCATAAGCCACACATCACTCCGGTAAACGCCAAACGACGCCTCCCTTGGTTGCAGGAGCGTAAGCATTGGATGACTGAACAGTGGAAAAACGTTGTGTGGAGCGACGAATCACGGTACACAATGTAGTGCCAACAGTAAATTCGGGCTGGAGCTCGATGTTCTTGCAATCATACATTCTCATGACCATAGCTGCCAGCAATCACATACAATGGCTACATTTCTACCAAGTCTTTCTGCATTACCGTGGGAGTAACATTCAGCTTCTTGCGGCCATGTTACACGACCTTGTTCAAACTTGGTGAGGTGCTGATAATGGCGCCTTTTTCGCCTTAGGCATTCTTGACTAACATCAATTCACCATGTCCAGTCTCAAAGGTAACCAACACTCATGACTGTTGCAGCGAGTGTTTGAGGCAAATCTGATCTGCAGCCTATTAGCGGCGCTACCAGCGCAACTATTATGTGACTGGCGCGAAATTTGAAAGGTATCATCTGTCAGATGTAGAAAGACACCTACCAACTTTCAAAAAAATGTTCAATGTGTGTGAATTCCTAAGGGACCAAACAGCTAAGGTCATCGGTCCTTAGACTTACACACTACCGGTACTTAAACTGACTTAAACTAACTTATGCTAAGAACAAGACACACACCCATGCCCGAGGGAGGGGCCGCACAATTCGTGACATGGCGCCTCTAATCCCGCGGGACTCCGCGCGGCTACCTACTTTCATTTATGTCGCATAACTCCTTCTTGGTGTTTTGATTTTTTTTTTTTACAGTATTCCGACCAGCATACAGGGGATATCT